>NW_025109505.1:193133-221877 GCF_011392965.1 Frieseomelitta varia
AAAAAAAAAAAAAAAAAAAAAAAAAAAAAGAAAAGAAAGAAAGAAAGCAAAAGAAAAACGAAGAACAGCCGGGGACCGAAGTCTGCGAAACTTTGGTATCCAGGCTGGTTTTAAGGACGAAACTCCGTGGTACTGGGAGAAGCCCAGAGACAGGAGAAACAGAGAGACGGAGGGGGAGAAGGAGGAGAGTCGAAGCAGCATACGTCGAGATGAAACAAACGGAATGACGAAACGCCTCGGGCTGAAACGCCTCGAACCTCGGTACATTTTCTATATAATCATCCGGTCCGTTGTGGGCGGCTTTCGCTTATCGTGCGCATCTCGTTCATTTTCATTCAACTCGCTCGCAGTTCTGTCCCTCTTTTAGCATTCGCTATCTGCGTACTGCCGCGCGCAACCGGTACGTTTCTTTCTTCTCTTCCCTCCTTCCTTTCCCTTCGTTCTTCCCTGTTTCTGCATTTCGCAGACTATTCCCCGCCATCACGTGCGTCAGGTTCACCCATTTTCCTCTCGTCGTTATTTGCGCAACCGTTAAAAAAATATTTGCGCGCAGCACCGCAGCAGCAGCAGCAGGAAGTCCTAACGGCGCGCATCCGCGAGAAATCGAGCACCGCCAGCCTAATTTCCATCCCCCCTCCCGTGGAAATACCGCGCCGTTGTCGTAACTCTCGGCCGTACGTACAAGACAGAATTAGCGTGAAATGCGCCTTGTTGTTCAGCAGCCACCACAATCACGCTCGCGGAACCAATTTTATTTATTTAGTTTCCTACGTATTCTTCGGCAAACTTTTATAATACAAAGAATCGAAACAGATTCTACCTTTTTATTCCTGAGCGCACTAAGAACATGGCTTCTTGTTTCTTTAACGTTTTGATTGTCCAAAATCGTACCTCTAAATTATCCAAAGCTTTCTTTCTAGCCGGAACACTAGGAACAAAGTTGTTTTCCTAATGCACGTTTGAACGTGTAAACTCGTACTTCCGTTGAAAATTCCAAAGCTTCGTTCCGGAATTTTCTAATTTTTGAATTCGTTATTCGTCTCTCTGAAGGTTCGCTGTACTCGTCGTAATCGCAGCCCGATCAAGCCCCGAGGAACGCGATCGTAAATGTAAAAGCTCACTTGCGAATATGCCGGCGGGATCGCAGCGAAAGTCCGTAAAAATTTATAGAATATCGAGCGGTTTTCAGAGTCATTTTCGATAGGACGTTTCTCTGGCAGGAAGATCGAGATTTCTCGGGAGTTTGGCGGGGAGAGCCGCTGGAAAAGTGGAAAATCTCATTTGGACGCGGTGACCAGACGGAAGTGGAGCGAACCGGGGTTGTATCTCGAGATGGACGTAGTGATCGTGTGGGCGGAAAAATGCCAGCCCGTATCGAAACACGGTAAAGGGAAGAGAGGGTCGCGATATCGCGCAAGGGAAGTCCTTGCTTTCCGGGAACAAATTCTTCGGACTCCTAGTTAAACGATTGCTCGAGAACACGGACGAGGGAACGATAAAGCCAAGACTCGTGCTTTTCTCCGTTATAATTTCGTTTAAACAGCTCCCGCAAACTTTTCAAAGTTTATTGCAAATCTTTGCCGCAAAGTGGCTCGAACATTTTTTAATCGTTCCTTCGAACGAAATGTCTGTTTACTAAAATTCACTCTATCGAATTAACCCACTGTACGTATGTAACAATCCTCGAGAGAGTACAGAGAACGATCAAAGTTACGACTTGTTGTTCTCTCGCAAAACCAATCTCGTTATCCATCCGAGAGTACGAGGATACGAACGATGGTTCATTGCCTTTTCCCTTTGATCGTTTCGCAGTTAAACGAAGAATTTCCAATGTGTACTCGCGACGCGCGTTTATGGTACCTCCTCCTCTTTTCTTCCCATTACACGCGTACTAGCTACCAGGGAGCAGTGTCGTTGTTTTCCAGCTACGGAAGGGGCCCGCCTCGAAGAATTTCATCTTAAAACGTAACCTCGGATATACGTTCGAGTAGCATGAAGGATCGGCTCAACGTCAGCGTAGACCAAGCAGCGGTAACGTTTTCTCCGATATCCCTTCAAAGGCGATTTTTATCCGCGGTCCGTTTCCTACGAGAGAACGAAGGAATCGAATCAGGATGACGAGCACAAAGGCGACAGCAGGAAAGCGAACTACCCCCTTGGAAGGGATCGAGGCTCCTCCATCCTTTCTCTCGCCTCTCTCTCTCTCTCTCTCTCTCTTTCTCTCCATTCTTACATCTCTCCTTCTTCTTCTTTTTTTTCTTTTTTTTTTTTTTTTTAAGCGCAACTTCGATTTTCTCCTATAGACTTAACTTTGACGAAACCCAGCCGATTTCCCGGCTGGATACGTCGGGGAATTTTCCATTCTAGTCGCTGCCAAACGTACGAGGCGGGGGGAGTAGCAGTTTGTCAGAGAAGGAAGGGGGCGAAACAAAGGAAGGAAATCCGGGCGGAACGAGGCAGGAGCCAAGTATCGATAAGAAGGTGAAACGCAAATATCCGACGACGTTTTAGAACGAGAGACGATTTCAACCGGCCGTGGCACTCGTGTTCGCTTAATCGGAAAAATACATCGGGACATACGTATACGATACGGTTGCTTCGCCGTCGAATTAGCATCGCTCGAAACTTTCAATATTTCCCCTTTGTTTCCCCCTTTGGCAGGGCTGAGCGACGCGAACGAATTTTAATAGCAAACTTTATTAACCTTCTTCTTCTTCTTCTTCTTCTTTTTTTTTTCTTTTTTCTTTTTGATGGTATCGATCAGCAACTCTGGCCGAGTTATGAAATAAATTACCAGTGCCTCTACATGTATTAAGAAATACATTATGAGTGTCTCTCCCGTTGCGAGGTGAATAGAACGCAAACGGTTAATTAGTAAGGTGTTATACATACACACGCACACACTTACACGCATACGTGTTAATAATTTGCTCGCTTTCTTTGTCCTTCATTGCAGCTCGTATATTCCACGGTGTATGCACGTGTCGTATAATTTATGGCCTCGTTATTTCGTTGGGTATTCGCGATTTTTCTCCTCAGCGTGATAATTTAGCGGGCGAGATGATGAGAAGGTGATTCGATTATGACATGTATCATTTAAATCGAACGAACGAAGATATCACGTGATGATGAATTATTCCTTTCACGATTGAACTATTTTTAAAGTGTCGAGAATCATCTTCAATCTTGACTGAGGCAAATGTGCTCTTACAGAGTACTATAAACTTTAAACGTTTCGACAGACAATGAAAGTAATTAATTAGCGTTTCGACAATTCAAACAGACAAAAAGAAGAAGAGAATGGAACGAGAGTAAAATGTTTGGAACGTTGTTTTGCGAAGGGAAAATATGTGCGAAATCGTCGCACTCGCAACC
This sequence comes from Frieseomelitta varia, assembly GCF_011392965.1. Lineage (NCBI taxonomy): Eukaryota > Metazoa > Arthropoda > Insecta > Hymenoptera > Apidae > Frieseomelitta > Frieseomelitta varia. Next base: position 196,509 of record NW_025109505.1, read on the forward strand.
AGTGGATAATCTGAATAGATTATTAGGCGGATGTTGGTAATTGCTGGAAATCTAAAACTGACGGATGATCAAATCAAAGCGAGAGACGGAAAGCTCTGTAGTTGGTACTTAATACACGCTGGATGTTTCGAGACTTGGATTCGACAGCCTCCGCAGTTCTCCCTATCAGATACCGTGGTGGTTCGCGCGTATATTTCGGGGCCCGTTATTATCGAGGGGTAGATTTCATCGTGAATATTTATGAGGGTGGTTCTCTTGGTTGCTCGCGCCCTCGCCTTCCCTTCCACCGCGTCGTCGTCATCACTACCAACCATCTTACTATCGACTACCACCTTCGCCGCCATTGCCAATCTATTCTAATCCTCTGCACGCTCTCTCGTCCTGGACGGTTAATTCCTCGTCGTAACTATTTTTCCCCGATCCGAAATTATTCACGAAACTGAAATATTAATCCTTTAATAATTGCGACGTAGAAGGACGTTGCGCTTGTAATGATAATTTCAATTTTAATTAATTAGACAAAACAATTGTTGGACAAAACAACTTAATGGAATTAAATCCATTGGAAATTTAGAAATTTCGAAACTGAAGTCGATCGAAACTGCCAGATTGTCGGGAGTCGCAATAATTTCGGGATTAAAGTCAATTGAAAAGTCGCGTGAATGCAAATCGTGACCCTAATTTTCGAGTGCCAATAATTGACTTCTACCTCGACGAAAGTATTTCCCCGTGGCGTTAAAAATTCGTGGAAATAAACCATCCACCGGGACATTTGACAAAAACCTAACACGCGAGTGTCGTGCGTATCGACTCGAACAGAAATGAAACGTCCTAGAGACGACGTAATTCGCCTTCCATTTTTTTCCCCTCGTCCCCCGTTGCATCCAGCGTAGCGTTCCGTTCGCGATGTCTTTTCGTTGCTCCCGCACGTGTTCGTTCCTCCTCTTCTTCGCTCCTCGGCGTAACGCAACGCGAGGACGCTCCGATGCAAACCACGAATGACTGGCGAATGCAAACTAGGCGGCGGAGGTACTGTCCGCGGTGCATAATCGGAGTTTAAGCTAGGCCAAGAACACGGACAAGATATTTCCCGCTAGGTGTAGAGAAACGATTGTAAGCAGCCGAGGGCGGAACGGGTAAGGATTACGCGTCACGCCACCTTACGCCACACGCCACACGCCAACCAGTGCACCGCGATCAGCGCATTTAGCTCGATCCACGACGACGAAGAACACAAGGAGAAGACGGAGCAGAAAGACCAAGAGCAAGACCAACAGGGGTAAGTTTAGTCGCAAGTGCTACAAACCGGAGAAAGCTATCGAGCGGAGCCGACGGAGTCGCATCGAACCGTGTTTGCAGTTCGGTTCGTCTATCGTGTCCTCTCTCTCTCTCTCTCTCTCTCTCTCTCTCTCTCTCTCTCTCTCTCTCTCTCTCTCTCTCTCTCTCTCTGCCTCGTTCTCTCGTTCTCTTCGTCCGCACGCGTACGTGCGTATATAGTATACTCGTCCATGTTGCCAGGGGTCCGTGGGAGTGCTCGCAAAGACGGAGAGCAGGAGGAAGCTCGATTATTGCCGTATTGTAGCGGGGTCAAAGCGTTGACGTATTGTCGGCCGCAACTCGGTCGGCCAACACAATGCCCGGCATTAATGGACTAATATTCTACGCCACAAAAGCAGTTGGCTTTCTCTTCGGTGGGCGAGTAAACGCGTACACGCGTTCACCGTTTAGCAAGGGTCGTTTAGTTGTACGCCTCGGCTGTCTCGTTCCCAACCCGATCTCCCGCACCCGGCGAGGTCGCGGCTAATCACTCCCTATTCGACTAGTCCACGAATCTTTTCACTCTCGCCGGCTGCTCGCCAGAGTCGCCTATTACCACTGGCAGTCGAGAAAATGACGGCTTGAACGTTACGAGGGCAAGACGAGTATTCATCGTTCTCAATATCATGTCACGCTGTTTCAACGCGATCGTGAGAATAAGATCGCGATTGTGTGTCAATGGCTTGTGAGGGTGTCTTCGTGAAGAAAGCTATTAAACAATGAAGGGAACAACTCGTGGCTATTTAGCCTGATCGATATCAATGCCCTCGATTTTGGCCCTTCTTTCCTGTAACGTGTAATTTTATTTTTCTGAAAATTTGGAAGCTAAAGTTCGGGATCTTTTCTACACCTTCAATCACCAATGTAGATCATTCTCACTTGTTCGTTTTTCGTTCTAGACGCTGTAATTTGTAACAAAATTACGTACTCTTTGGTATTTCGTTAAAGTATCATTCCCTTTGAAGTAAACTGCGAATTTTCGGTTATGTTATTTGTCATAATTTCCAATCTTTCGAGACTCGATCGTTCAACGATCGATAGGTGTACTTTCTTTTCTGTAAACAAACGAGAGCTAGTAACAACCGTCCGTCCGTGTATCCTTTCTCTCAGCAAGCGGCAGCAAACCGACCGACCGTTTCTCCGAATTTTTGCTTTCGTTCGTAGCTCGTCACTGTAAGTGACCAGGAGCGCGACGCGTGCTAATTACGCTACGAAACGGTCCGGCAATTTTCGACGGTACATTTGTGCGTGTAACGGCAGATTCTACAGGCGAAATCAGTAGGCATATAATTGTTACGGTGAAACGCGTTGCATTATTGCAATGCGGTTTGGCCAGAGTTCGCATCGTCGAAGCAATCTGCAGTTTCCACCGGCCAGCAGGCCTATTGTTCGTTCCCGCTGCCCAGTCGGCGTTCATTCGATGAACTCTCTCTCTGTCTCTCTCTCTCTCTCTCTCTATTTGGTCGTCTGCACCATAGCTGCTTTTAACTCCACCTTTGGATTCGTCCACTCGCGCGGAAGTAAGCATTGATTTCGCGTTTATGACCATCGTATATGCCTGAGATACCCTTCGAACCACGTGAATTAGCTGTTTGACGCTGGAGGGTTAATGTCGGTAGTAAAATATTAATGTTCCTCGCCAGGTTGAAACTTGAATTTAACATAATTGATCGTTCCAGTAGAATCCACAGTCTGGCAATACGTACATCAGCACGGTTGGTGTCCTTGTGTTCGAAAGCGAATTGTATGGGATACTATTCGCTCCTCAAAATGTGATGCACCGTGAAGAGGAGTAACTGCCAAACAATGACGATCCTTACTTTCCTACTCGCTACGTGATGTAAGATCATCTTAAAACAAAAAAAAAAAAAAAAAAAAAANAACAAAACAAAACAAAACAAAAAAAAAAAAAAAAAAAGAAAGAACGAAAAAACTTTTAAAGTAAGGGCTTCACGCTGTAAAATGGAACTAAGTGAATCTCCTTACACGATCCTCTTTTACGAAGTTTCAAGTACTTTCACTGTCATCGGTTACGCTCTTCGCTGTTTCTTTTAAGCTCGGACGAATCGAAATTACTGAAAACCCGATAACTATGCTGTAAGTGATAATAACAATTGCATATAAATTGAACGCGCGAACCACAAGCTGAACGATCTTGTTAAAAGTCCAGCAATCGTGCCGTGAATAATAATTAAAACGACGCGTCACGCGTGTAAATAGCAACGGATGCGTCAATCACGATTCGAATTATCGAGCTTCTCGCCGGAGATTTTCTTCACGCTGTCCCGGCCGGAGGGTCGATGAACGTCGCTACTTTCTGCGCCAATACGGACGAGAATAACGGAAGACAATCGGCGAACGAAAGCCGGCAGCTCCCGTCTGCGACCAATTACCGAAATTCAAGCTCCGGTGACGTCGCGTCAAGCCTCGAGGACGAACAGGGGCGTCAATGTGACGAGTCAGAGTTCGAGCGCGAACAAAAATCGATCGTAGCAATTCGTTGCGTGGATTTAACCTGGGCGCAGGTTCCACTAATTCTCGCCTTCCGATTGAACGAAATTTCAACGAACCGACAATCGTTTCGCTGGCCAGCTGAGAATTCGAGAGCTGTTATCCACACCTTCGTTTTTTAAACGATCGACGCGATTTTTGTGGATCTAAGGACCTCCATCGTACAATTTTATTCTTCGATTGATTTCAATCGATTCCATCGTTGTGATTTCACCGCGTACTCTAACTAGAATCTCCTCCGACAAGGCAGCCTATCTCTCTAACACGAGCTCCGTGGCGTTTGTTCGTCAAGTTGGAAACAGAAGACAAACCCGACGAGAATTGATCGCTGCACGGTCGTTTACGAGTACACGAGCATATTGAACGCCGCTCGCGCCGGAAGGAATCGCGATTACCCGCCGTTCCGCGAGCTGGTCGTTTCCGCGGTTGATAATTGCGTTCTGGCGAGATCTCGCTACGGCGGTACAACGACGACGACGACGACGACGACGACGACGACGACGACGACGACGACGACGAAGCTGGATGGACGGATAAGGGTTAAAGTACCGTGCGCGGATCGACCGGGGCGCTCGGGGTAGCGGAGAAGAGGGACAGTTGTCAGAGTATACGAGGTACGGAGCTAGATGGAAGACGAACTTAGTTCGTAGAAGCCGGATATGTGACGCCACTTCCGCCGGCAAGTTGAACTCGGCCACGAACCGGTCGTGCAGGTAGATGTACGGCTACGTCCCCGAAGCTACCGGATTAATTCGGGTTTTCGTTTTTATCCGATTATACGAGTTTCCAAGAGCCCGTCGCGGTTTCCAGATTATCCCCCGCACTTACTTCGGGGCTGAAGAATAGTTGGAACTGCTTGCGAGTTTCCGTAGCGAAAAAGCAATCTGTGCCGGTTGCCCCGGGTAGCAGGGGAAGCGATACAGCTCGTCCTCCACCCCACTTCACCCCCTCGCGGCGCCATCGTTTCGCTTCGCGCTTCACGGTATCCGAACCGAACCGAACGCGTTTCTCTCGTTTGTTCCCTATCAACGAGTAAAGTAAGCGCCCGGAGTTCCTCGGCGAGAGAGCGCCAAGATGACGGAGTGGCTCTGTTCCCGTGATCCTCTTCATCCCTCTCCCTGCCTACGGAAGGGATCACCATAATGCTTGTATTTACGAGAGAAATTTATGGCCACGGCTCGATCGAGAAACGCGTCGATGAGGAAGACGAGGTTGAAGGAAAACGACGGAAAGTCATTTCAAAGCTCTCTCTCTCTCTCTCTCTCTCTTTCTCTCTTTTTTCTTCTTCTTCTTTTCACCCTGTTCTCGTTGCGTCCTTTGAATCTATAGGACGCGTCTGCGCCCTCTCACCTGCCTCTTTTCTTTCGATGCATACGTTGCCATTCCGGCATAACCATCCTGCGAATACGTCCCGTGAAAGGAAGCAGTGGAACTCTATTACACACAAGCGAACGAGTTCCTTCGACTCAATCTCGCGTCTCTCACCCTCTATCAGCCGGTGTGTATCTCTAACGACGGGGACTAGCAGCAGTCGAATAAAGTAACCGGATATTAGCGTACCTGCCAGCAAAACGCTCTCAATTCCCCTCTTTCTCTCCTTTATACCATTCGTCTGCTACTTTCGTTTAGATTCGGAATAGCTTCTTACGCGCCACGAGCCCGTCTACCCTCTCAACAAGCTCGCGTGCCGAATAGCTTGCTAACCTGGAATCGAGAACTGACACTGCCATTTCTCCAGATCGAACGACGTACAGATATGTACGATAAAAAAAAGAAAAAGACGTATACGAAATCGCGATTTCTCGTGGAGCTTTTCTGAGCGAGAGAGATGAAGAGGGAGAGAGAGAGAGGAGGTGACAAGAAACAAGAAGACTAGTATTTCAAGACATTCTCGAATGTCGGCTCGTGGTTACGGAAACGGCAACGTCGTCCTTTCACTATGGAACCTCCGGTAAATTCCAACCGCACCTCTGCATCAACCTTTGCCTTTGCAAACAGAACACGAGACCCTCCTGCGACTTCGACGTCGCAGCGAATCTCACGTAGCCGGATTTCGGCAAACAACTTCTCCACTCTGTGCACCTAAGCGCGTTTCCACCGAGCCAGCGCGACGATTCAACGAAATAACCGAAGCAGACTATGCAGACGAACACACACAGAATGCGAACTCTCTTTTTACGAGCCAGCGAGCGCGCGCGCGCGCGTCCAGCTCGTTGTACGAGAAGAACAGATTTGCGAGTCTCTTAAACGATTAGACGAACAGTTAGACCGTAGGGGACCGGGTGTCTCAAAGGACCAGCGGTGATGGCGGGCGGCTTCAAGTTTCGCAATGATGTCACGCGGCTCTCCCGTGACGTTAATAAGCGTTTCGAAACGCGGATGGTCGTTTCGGGGCACACGCGCGCGCGTTATCGTGTGCGGCTTTATCCGATTGGATGGCCGCCAAATAGCATGTGCGCGGTCGACACTTGCTCGTTTCGTTGGATAAAGAGAAAAGGGGCGACGAGCGTGGTGCCGCGTAGTTCATCTAGCCGAGGGGGACATAAGCCGAGAAAGAACCGGCGAGGAAGAGACGAGAATACGGGGTTAACAGAGGCAGACCGGAGAAGACCAGGCTAGACCAGGCCAGACCAAGCCATATCCGAATGTCGCGAGATAACTATGGCTTTACATACGGGGAAAATCTGCTGGATTTCCGAACAGTTTCCAGCTGTGTACTAGACGTACACAAGTTTTAATGCTTCCTTTGAAAAAGACGGGACTGACGCTTCAAGTTTTCTTATTTGTTCGGAATATACGCGGAAAATATTCGTTTTACGAGGTTCGCGGTTTCGAACGTGCATTCCAAAATTGTAACATTTTCTCAGTTTCAAGTGTATTCAAGTGAAACAAAGTAGGCAGAACGAATAATAAAGTTATTTACCTCTCGATAATTTCTATCCAGTGATATCGTATCGACGAGTTCAAAAAGAAAGCGCGCGAATTGTTGTACACGGTTTGGTCACTCGTTATGGTCCGCAATCAGCTGCCAGGGCAAGTGGTTGAAACAAGCGTCCGTTTCCTTTGCACGATATCTTCAGCACTACTTCCTGCTACCACAACTACTACTCGACATTTTTTTTTTAAAGATTTTTATCTTTATTAAATTCACACAGATTTTGAAATATACGTCCGAACTGCTCGAATTTCTCAGCGATACTGCTCGACAGCGTACATAATATCCATGTACTAAGCACGCAGCGACACGTTTGTATACATCGGATAACACGATTCTTAGAATCCGTGTTTCCAATAACTTCACTGGCAGAAGAAATTGAACTGTGTATTTACATATTTTGTATAGTTCGAGATACGGTATAGCCGGGTTCTCGAAATTTTCGGGAATCTTGACTTTTTCAAGAAATTCGATTTCTTTCCGACTCGTCTCGATATTTTCAGATTCTCGCACACACCTACTGTCGACGTATAAAATTACACAGTCATCGACAATTTTGTCTAACCTATCGATCAGTACCCGGATGGTACGCTACGCTTGTAGGACAAGACTCGTTCGGTTTTCTCAATCTGATCGTCTCACGGGATTCTCTACCCTAAAAAAAAAAAAAAGAAAATTACGAGATTACAGCACGTACAGGGACCGATTTTATTTTTATTACCGGCTGGCTCGCGCTCTACCAACAACTTTCGGCAAAGTTGGCCGAATCGTTTTCTGGGATTCTCATCGGTTCAGGACCGAAGAAAATGATCAAACGGACACGAACGAGCAAACTTTTATCCCGCGACCGAAAACGAAGAAACAACGACGCTATTAACGAAGAGCGGCGGAAAAAGGAAGAGAGGGAAGGAGATTGCGTTCTTCCAACGGCGACGAAGAAGAAGACGAGGGGATAAAGATGAAATAACAAACGCCGGGAGTAGCGTACGGATATTTCGGAACGGACTCGCCGAGCGCGTCGGTTATTTTCTCGTCGGTCAGACTGAAGGGTGAATTTCGTTGAATTCGCGCGGCGAGGTAAAACCGGCTCCTCCCCACCCGTGGAAGAGGAAGAAATAAGGCGAACCTTTAGCGAAATAAAAAAAAAAAAAAAAAGAAGAGGAGGAGGAAGAAGAAGAAGAAAAGTGGGAAAAAAAGAGATAAAAGGCAGAAGCGGCCGGCAACGTGGAGGAAAAAGCAGGAAACGAAGAAAGAAGCGCGTGGAATGGGGAAGCCAACGAGCGCGCGAAACTTTCAGCCGCTCGGCCGCTGTTATTTCCTAGCGCTATCAAAAGCTAGTTTACAAATGCTAGTGGCAACAACGGGCCCCCACCCCCTCGATCTCCCCTTCCAGCCCTCAACGCGCTTCTCGTCTCGAACCTTTGCCAACGACGCGGAGGCGCGACGCTCGGCAAACCCCACAGCAGAGCGGCACGTTGCTAACAAATCTAACTTGCAAGAGGCAAGCCTCCACCAACACATCTACGCTCGCTTCTGAATCCGTGTACCTTCGTTACGGAAAGGAGCAAAAGGGTTATTGAACACACGGGCCTTAAACACACCGGCGGCACGATTTTTAAGTACCTCCGCCTCCGCTCCGTAAACGAGTGTTTTTGTTCAAAACGAGCAAAAATTGGCAATTCGCGGGCGGTTATCGTTCGCTGGCCGACGCCGGAGAAGTCACTAACTTGTTGTTCCACCTTCGTTTACTTAAACTGTTCGTCCACCACCCGTTTACACGGGGCGGAATCGCGCCATTTTTGGAGTAATAATCGTTCCCGCGAATTCCTCTCGATTCGGTGCGTTGCATCGAGGCGAGAAAGAATCCGGGCGAGCATTCACTGAACTCGTTTCATTACACGGCATCGCCGCGAATTCGTTCGTTCGTTTGTTTGTTTTTTCGTGGGAGTTGGTTAGCCCTTGGACGATCAGGATGGTCATTCGCGCGTAAGGGAAAAATTGTGTAATTGTCAGATAAGTGTTCAATAAACGGAGAATCTAGCATGACAATTTGCCGCGTACCATCGTAGGAATGCACGTGGCTAGCATGTGGAATTTCCTTTCTTTCCTTTCCTACAATAATCGACGACGTTGTGAATGAAGAGAAAATCGGTGTACAAAGTGTACGGTGAAGAATTACGCGCAGCGGTGCGAATATTTCTCATAATTGTATCTGTATTTGCAAGAATATACGTCGAGTAATCAAGGATGAATAGCCAGAGAGGCTAGCAATAAAATTCAATTAAATAAAAAACATTAATTACGAAAATCTTCCAACCCTATCTTATCGAATTAAATATCATCCGGCGTTACGGTGTAAAACCATCCACGAGTTATTAACTGTCCAGAAACGCTGGAAAAAAGAAACAGAAAGAAAACACGAGAAACGACGAAACGAAAGGTTCTTTGCTCGACTTTGCAAAGGTTCCCTCCAGGAGGATCGGTTAAGATCGTTTGTCGGCCGGCAAGGGGAAGGCTGCTAACACTCTTTAAGTCGAACGAGAAACTGGAAAGCCGTATCCGTCTGTTCTGACATTTATCAGACGCCGCGGGGAAGCCAGAGGCAGACTCCAATCCCCTAAAGTAGACAATAATTAATAACAGTTCTGCCGGTGGTTAAGAGAGTTGTTGGGTTTTCGGGATCGCTGTTGGTTCGCCGACTAGATCTCTCGAACGTATCCGCAGCGCTTCGTACACACTGCTCCGCGTTGCGGACAATGTTCGGGCCGTTTCGACTCTCGGCTGAAGTTCCCCAGCCCGGGGAGGTTAATAATTTTCATCGAGATAAAAGGGAATCGGGGACCGAAAGCGACAAGAAATAATGTTTCGCGACAGGCAGAAAGTGCGGGGGGGGGGGGGGGGGGGAGTTGAACGTCGCCATAAAACGTCGAACGAATCGAATAAGAGAAAAGAAGAGAGAACGAGAGGGGGAGATGGGGAGGGTTGAACGGTGGACGAGAGAACTGAACATGAAAATCCGCTTAAAAGTGACAGAATTCGAAACGAACGAAAAGCCACCCTAGCGCTCGCCGTGGCACGTTACTTCCTCTCCGCGTTACGAATTACGTTTCGCGTATATGATGACGACGACAACGACGTAGACGACGTAGACGACGTATGTACGTCAGTTCGCTGAAATACAGGCGCGTGTACACGCTCCGGCCACCGGTAATACGCGCGTAATCCTCTTAGGGTAATTGTCAGGAAGACCGATCCCGTACCGGTCGCCGTTTCACTCCGATCCTCGTTACTCGCTAGACCCTTCGCTCCGGCAAAGTTTTTCCAACTGGGTATGGCTCGAAAATCGCGTCGCGATCGTTTCGACTTCCACCCCCCCCCCCCCCCCCCCCCCCCCCCTTCCCTGTTCGGGGAACAAATCCCCTTTTTTTTTCAAACGGACGACCGTTCGTATCTTGCCTTCTTTTTTCGTACCTGCCTTCTACTTTCTGCGAGAAGGGAAACATCAGAATTTTCTCGTCGGGGCAAGGAACACACAAGAAAAAAAAGAAAAAAAAGAAAAAAAAGGAAAGAGGAAAAGGAAAAAGTTGAAGAAACGAGATTAGAAAGCGGTATCGACGCGACCGGAGTGGTGGAAACAACAAAGGATAGAGCGGATCCGAAACCGTATAAAAGACGTCTCGGGGAGATTGCCGGCGGCGGAAGTAATAGCCGGTAAACAAGTATTGGCAATTGAATTCCGTTCGACTTCTCTCGGCCGAGACACGCCGCGAAACTGCATAAATTGGTGTAATTCCTCGTGCCGCTTTCAAGCAACGATCCTCCGCCGGCAACCTTTTCTAATCGCGTTGGAAGGCACGGTCGCTGCGGTTTCTGTTGTAATAACAGCCACGAGGCACGTCCGCCGGGCGAAGAAGCTCTTCAACGTTTTCTCATAAAGCGCCCCGGTTGGATTGCCCCGCGCCCGGTGGCTGCCCGATGGAGGAAGGAAACGACGGTTAAAGCGGGTGAAACGACCGTGCCACGGGAGAAAACGAACGAACGAACGAAGAAGAAATAGAGAGCGAGTGGAGGCAAGAGGAAGAAAGGAAGAAGGAATATATCGCCGGCGGTACGAGGCAGCGCGAACTAGCGTCCACCCCCGAACGGAGGGTTAGAAAGCGCCGAGGAAAAGAAAGGAAAGGAAAGGAAAAGAGAGGAAAGGAAAGGAAAGGAAAGGAAAGGAAAGGAAAGAAAAGGGAAGGGAAGGGAAGGGAAGGGAAGGGAAGGGAAGCGAGGTGGTTGTGCTCTCGGAGAGGGCGCGTGGTCGGTGTGTAACCTTCGGCACGCGATCTCCGCCGTACGTGGTTTGCTAGCGTGCCGAGCTTAGAAACTTTTCCCCGTCCTTGCGTTAACTTGCATACTAAGCCCTCTCCCCCCCCCCCCCTTCGCGCTGATACCAACCGTCGCAATACCACACGAGACGAAATTCGAGGCCACCAGACTCGAAATTCAATCATTTTATTCCGAATGCCGATCGATTTTCGTTTTTATTTCAATCCCACCCCTCACCCCTCCGCCTGCCGCTCTCTCTCTCTTTTTCTATACGGTCGACCGCAGAGCTGCAATAAGCGCTCGTTTTTCGACCCGCATTCCGATTACCTTTCATTCCCCCGTTTTATCAGCCGAGATATGTGCGCGCGTATGGTAAGGGCTAGAGGGCAGAGGAGTAATTCCGTGAGAATCGCTGGAACAACACCCACACGCGCGTGCACATGCACACGCGTCGTACACGTTCACGTTGAACACGTATTCACGTTCAGTTCAGGCCGGGGGATCCAGTCGATACAAACTAACCTACTTCTCCGCGGAACTTGTTAATTGGGTTTAGCTAACCACAAGTGGACGCGGGGCTAGGCTCCGATTTCTCCTCGACACCGTTTGCGTACTTGATAGGATCAACGGAGAAACCAGAATCGCCGCTTTATTGCGCTGAAATCGCCACGAAGCTGTCCCAAGGAACATACGGATTCGCTGGAAAAAAAAAAAAAGAAAAGGTTCCGAAATGATATCGTCATTTGGCTCGCGCTCTCGCGTAATTTAAACAAACCGGATATCTCTGTCTATCTGTCAGAGGGGAGGCAGGGCGGACATCATCGTTTTTAGCGACACCGTTATCCGACCAAAATTTACGGTGCTCGCCGCGCTGTCATTATTGGCGTTCGCTGGAACTCGCGCTTCGACGAAGCAGATTCGACGAGTCGAATCGACGGACCGACAGTGGCCGGCGAGCAATTTGCCATCGATGTCGGCTGCCGGCGCATCTAATAGAAAATCTCATAAAACGCGCATCGAGGATGAATTATTATACATATGTGATTCGGGCCGAACGACTCGCGTGAGTAACGGCCGGTATAAATCGTAGGCGAGCGCGTGCGACACATCCGGAAAACAATAAAATCTATATTTTAATCTGCGCCTGAGCGTCCTCGCGGGCATCCCCCATCAGGAGGAATCCCTCCGCGAGATTGGCCCGGCGTGGGAAGAGAAGCGAGAGGCTGGATTCGGCCCGATCGTTTATCATAGCCGGAGGGTTTCACAACGCACGCCATGCGAGGATAAAACGCGTAAAAGCTACTCTATATCCCTTTTTTTCCACCTCGCATTCCTTCCATTCCTTCTCCACCCTCGCCGCGGCTTCTAATCCTGTTTTCACATCGATTAAGATAATACTCTTGACTCTCTCGTCACGTCGAGTCGATCTACCGACTGGAGGGACCGTTTTGTAAAATTTCGAAATTTTCGATGTACTATTACGTCGTAGAAGTACTATAATACTAATTGCAAGGACAACTGAGAACGTTAGTTTTTAGTGTTCTGATCCTACATGCGATTCAAGATTTCGTTCGAGATTCGTTCCTTTTTGCGATTGACGTGATACTTCAAAGAAATTATTAACCTCTTGCGTTGGAATGACGTACCACGCACGTCGAGCATTTTTCGTTCCAAAATTGTAATATTTTCTCAGTTTCAAGTCTATTTATAAGTAAAACAAAATAGACAAAACAAATAACAAATTTATTACTTCTCAATAATTTCAATCCAGTGGTATCATACCTGACGAAGTTGAAAAGGAAAGCGACGAATTGTTGTACACGTTTTGGTCACTCGTTATGGTCCGCAATCGGTTGCCAGCGCAACTGGTTGAAATGTTATGGCGCGACATGCATGGACTCGATACACGAATTAAATATACAGGATACAGTTACCGTCAGGGTTAAGAAATTATTTAAACGGTTAACCGTGCCTGCCGGTATAATGAAAAACCGATGACGCTCGAAAGAAACAGAAAGAATTCGATAGTAGGTAAAGAAGCTACGACTACCGAGTCGAAGGAGACGCCGAAAAGATGCAACCGATCTAATCTTTCTCTCTTCGTTTACCGACGATCGACCGGCGCGCTCATTATCCACCGTCACGTTTTCCCAATTAAGCGAGAGAGAGTTTTGCGTCTTCGTTCGAAGAATCTCTCAAACTCTCTCTCTCCAGCGACTACCAAAGATTTTGCTCTTCGACGACTTGAAGACTTCGATTCTTACCGGTGCTCGATCCAACGACTTACCGCCTCCACTCTTCTCCCTCGCTAAAAAGAAATCGCTTCGAGACGAGCCGACGTTCTGCGTTGATCGCCGAGTCCACGTTTTATAGACCACCTCCATAATTTACCGGTCATGAACGAGGTCACCCCTCCACGTTTCGGACGTGTAACCCAGTCGTCGTGGTAATTATCGAGCGACAAAGACGCGAGAACGAAGAAAGAAGAGGGGAGTGGGAATGGCCATTAACCATTAAATAGACACTAACCTGGTTTGCATACTATTCCGCGACCTATCGTTTAACGAAATTATTCCGCGCGTATAGCGGAGGGGGAATTTCACCGAGGACGAATCGATTTTTCTAGCTGCGTCAACAGCCAGATATTCGGATATTTCAGACGAACCGAACCGGTTCGTCCCCGGTCAAATTAGATTCTCTCTCTCTCTCTCTCTCTCTCTCTCTTTCTCTCTCTCTCTTTCCCGCTTTCCGATAAAACTCAGAGTGGAGACCACCCAGGCTTAAAGGACTTTTTCGCGTAATTTCTGAAGTTGATCTCCAAATTGGATAACGTCTCTGCTTAAACGAAGTAATTAAAGTTACGATGGTTCTCGTCGCGATGCCAACGTCGCCGGCGATGCCAGAGATCGTCGTCCCCTCCCGAAAATCAGGTACACGTTCGTTTCAGGAAGGAACCCCGGAAGAGATCGGTACTATCTGCGAATTTAGTTACGGAAATGGCGAAGGGAAGTGGGAAGTTCCTCCGATTCGGCGAGTGTTTGTCGGGCTGACCTCGGACAACGCGCGTCGTGTCAAACGACGGAAGTAACCAGCCAAGTCGCACGAGCACACCAATTCAGCGAAAAATCGAATCTCTGCGATTCTCGATGCAATTTTTCGCGACTTGTTCGAAAGCAGGAAATTCGATTCGGATCGAGTAGGGGCGCGAGGCGCGCGGGAGAAACGCCACGTTGCCAGGGAGCACGACGAAATTTCGCTTCCCCTTACAAAACTGCAATTAGTTCGAGTACGTGACTCGTCGTCGACGTTGCCGTTGACGTCCCAGTTCCCCCGGACGTGGCACCGCGAGTTCCCGCGCCACGGAGCCAAGTTGGCACTTAATCCGCCGAGTTTCCAGTTTGCGAAACTCCCAACAACCGGCGAAGCTGAAGCTGAAAACGCCCCGGCTTCGGAAAAGCGAGAAAGATCGGCTCCGTCGCGGAACGTCGCGAGTCGAAACAAGAAGCGCGCGCGGATTCAATCTCTCCACCGAACCAGTTCGTCTCCGGTGACCATTATGCCAGGCAACTTGTAATTAATAATTGGAGATCGCGAGAAGAAAAACGCGAGTACTCGAGAAGCAAAGAATTTATGAATCCGTTGGAGAGGTGACTGGTGAGGAACTTCTCGAAAATTTCATTAGTCGTCTAACGAGACGGGGCGAGAGTATTATTATATATATATGTGTGTGTGTGTGTGTGTGTGTGTGTGTGTGTGTGTGTGTGTGTGTGTGTGTGTGTGTGTGTGTGTGTGTGTGTGTGTGTATACATTATATGTATCGGTGAAACTCGAAAGCAATTTACAGGAGATTTAATATAGACGTCGTCTATTGGCAAAAGAAATTATTAACCGTAAGCAGCTCTCACGCCCGGACATTTTGAATACTCCACGATCGTTTAATTTCACGAGCTACCGTATAATTTTACACGCTGTGGGCCACCGAGATCCGCCATCTCGTACGCAGCGATCGGGGCATTATCGGAGAGAGAAATTCCCTCGATTCCCTCCGAGCTCGATAACGACCGCGGGTGGAACAGACGTAACCGTCTAACAACTTCAGAGGGCGATTAAGAGGATCTAATCAATGACAGCGGTAGACATAGAGAAAATAGCGGGATAAACACCGTGGGGAAGTTCTTTTATCGTCGACAAAGTGGAAATAGCACCCTCTCCTACCCTTCCCTCACCCCCACCCCGACGATTTGCAGTTTCCCGCAAGTGGGGAAGGGTGGGAACGCGGTTTAAGTCGGCGATAAACTTCCCCGTGGCGATCGGGAAAGAAAGAATACGGCGGGATCGAGGAAGGAGCGGCAAAGAAAGGAACTGGAAAAGCGCAAAACGTGGCCGAGACAACGTAGATGGGCTGTTAAGATAGGAACGCGAAGATTCCTCGAACGAAAGTGGAGTCTGTGAAACGGGGGAGAGAGAGAGAGAGAGAGAGAGAGAGAGAGAGAGAGAGAGAGAGAAAGGACCCCGTGAGGGTCAACCGCGTGCAAGTCGGCGAGCGTAATTTTCCTTTACGGTAAGATCCTGTGCGGAACACTCGCGGATAAGCCGATTTTACAGGTAACTTGGCGCGGGAACTCACAAATGCAAAGGAACTTTCGAAATCGTACAAGGCGTTCACCTCCCGTTCCGTTGAAGCATATCCCTCCGATCGTGACTGTTTTTTCTTTTTTTTTTTTTTTTTTTTTTTTTTTTTCTTCACCCTCGCAACTAAACCGTGCCACTATTGCACGTATATCTCAATCGCAAAAGGGAGGGGATGAAACAGCGCCAAAGAGTGATGATTTATTAAAAGACACTTTCGTCACTGCGCAAGCAACCGAAGGTATTCGAAGGGTAACCAGCGTGGAACGAGTCGCTGTGGTGCGAGCAAAGTCGGCCAACGAAAATTAAACATTGACGCGGAAAAAACCTCGGAGAATAGAAACGCTAGAAAAAAAAAAGAGAGAAAGAGAGAAGGTTTCCGCAATGTTCTTGCAGTTGCGTAACAGGATACTCAAAAATGAGAGTGGCAGGGGCAAGGAAAATAAAGGAAAGAGTAATTCAAGCTCGTTGCCCCGGCAGGCGAAGGTTCGCTAAAAGTATTCAACGCGCAACCCTCTGTCGATTCTTCGCGGCATACATTCTTTCATCCCCGTGGTCGTTTTTCATCGAGCAAAAGGCTAAAAAAAAATGTCAGGCAAGGGAGATTTTCGCTTCCATCACACGTGAAGTTCGCGAAGAACGCGTGAAACGCGACGTTTAATTGAAACGAAAGGTTCGTCGCTTTTAGAAGATCGGTCTGCTTTTTAAGCAATTAGCTTAACGCGGCGCAAACGAGCTCGTTAAGTGGAAAATGCTCCGAAGACGTTTGAACGAGCGGAAAAATCTGCTTAGTGCATGAAATTCGCTCGCC
Organism: Frieseomelitta varia; assembly: GCF_011392965.1. NCBI lineage: Eukaryota > Metazoa > Arthropoda > Insecta > Hymenoptera > Apidae > Frieseomelitta > Frieseomelitta varia. Next base: position 213,023 of record NW_025109505.1, read on the forward strand.
AGATTCTCCGTAGTCGCTCCTTCGATCGGGAGATTGTCTCGATTTGTCTCGTTGTTTCTTTCTTCAAGTCGCTACTTCGCCCACTTCGCAACGTTACAACGGATTACAGCGAAAGAAATGAAATTCTAGACGCATACATCTTGCCCTCCCCAGGCCGGGTCATTACATTCACTTGCCTCCGGTGGAACGAGAGCGGACAGACTATAAAAAGGATCGGGGTTATAAATCTCGCGAAGGATATTCGCCCGGCTACCTATGCGTAGAACTGCTGAACAATCTTGAACGATCGATCGTAAAAATATAGCGGCGCGCGCGCGAGCAAGTTCACCGGTGCGTCAGGTGCAAAATCAATTTCTCCTAAAGATCACACTTTCGAACGTGAAATTATCTATTAAGAAATTAATGATACGTGCTCCTGACTGTAGCTTCATGACGTCTGCAAAATATGTATAGGTACTTGCATTAAATATACTGTTGCCCCTGCGTACATGCATGCGTGTATTTCTACAATTGTTTCAAATTTGGTCGATACATATAATTTTAACGATATGTATAATTTTACCGAAATGTTTAATATAACGCGAACAATGTGTTCGCATAAACGTGCCACAATGCATTACGGTAAATGCAATTCCGCCAGCAATTGTATATTTAAATACACAATGTGTTCAATAAGGGCTTAATGCACCGCACTCGACTCCCTTCGAAAGATTGTACGATCGATCCGTGTCCGCCACTTCCAAACCGGAAAAGCCAAACCTAAAGAGAGGTAGAAGGTGGAGAGATACTGTCGGTAGCATCGAGGATCGAAAACTCTGGCAAAACTTTCCGTAGGAATTTCAACTCCTCTTCTCTCTCTTTCTCTCTCTGTCTTCTTCGCGCGCGCAAAGAGCATCCACTTCGTCTTTTACAACGAAACGATACAAAAGCATGCCGGAAATGGATTTATTAATCTTAAAAATGAGAAGGGCTAGGCGTTATTGATCCGTCGGAGCCGCGAGCGGGTTTCCCGGAGTGAAAAAGAAGCAACAGAGAAAGAGAGAGGGCCGCCACGGCAAGGAAACCTCAACGATGAAATTCCAAGACATCGCCCGCGCGTTTCATACTCGCCTTCCAGCTCGCAAACATCGTCGATTTTATTTCTTGGTTTTACCGCTCGGAACGTATAAGTCGAGAAAGGCCCCCGTCCAGCAGCGTCGGTACTTGGTAAACTCTTCTCTGTAACGTGATCTTGTATCAGGCTGGCTGAGCGAAACTTTCGGAACAGTTGCGACGTTACCCGGTGACAGGATGGGTAGACAACTTTTGAGAGAGCTACCGCTAGACAAGAAACGAAAGGAGAAAATGAGAGAGAGAGAGAGATGCGTTACCTAGCCAAGGAAGAAAAAGCAGCATGAAAAATAGACGTGACGTAAAATTGAAAATGTAGCCAGGGACACGCAACGGGAGAGACCCGCCTCGGGGCTTCGAAAATCCATTGCCGAGGAAAGCGTTGACCTCGTTGCCTCTACACCTACACGACGCGTCTTGGCGTTGGGAAAAGCCGAGCGGAAAGGCGGGCAAAGCAAGAAACGGAAAGCTAGCACCTACCCTGGACTGGCAAGACGATCGAGATTCTCATTTTATGCAAACGCGGCTCCCGATACAGCAACCAGCGCCGCTCGCCAGACCTTTTCGCAAGCTTCGTTACAGCCGCGTGGGCGTTACGCGACAACACGCGACGAAAACAACGCGAATTTTTTTCGATAACTGATACCGTGGCAGAAACCACGAGAGACCAAGAATTCCTTTCACTGTATTTTTAATCGTTGTTTCTCTACCCATCGGGGAATCGATCTCGATCGGTATCGTCGTAAAGGTCGAGCAAAGTCTAGAATCCGTTTTATTATATTTTTATCTTTTGAAGAAACGAACGATGAAGATCGACTCTCTCTTTCTCAGTGAAATTTTTCAACGATATCCGTCGAAACTGATACTGTCGGGAAAATCGATCGAATATCAAAAGATCAAAAATTCATTCCAACGTACTTTCAATCGCTGTCCCGTCCATCTGCGAAAGCAACTCGAGTAGCTGGCACGTGTCGCGAAAACCGACGCGAGATCGCGTGTATCGACGCGCAAGGATCTCTGGAAAATGGAAAGGGAAAGGGTGGGCTTTCTTTTTTTTTTTTTTTTTTTTATCGCTGGAATTACCGCGATATTATTCGAGGCACTGTGTGTAAGGAGGTACGGTTATTACGGCAGTTATTGCGAATTATGGTGCCACTATGTGGAACAGCGACATTCTCGCGCCGTCCATACAAATGCAGGTACGAGAGCAGAGTTAAAGGGAGCTGAGAGAGTGTGCCGCCGCCGCTGCCTTTCTTGCCTTTCTTGCCTTCCTTGCCTCTCTCCTCTGCACTTCTTGAAGCTCATTATAATAGTAATCGATAAGTAACCCGGCGTGATCCTACGTGCGGTTAATGGACCGATTTAAAGCGTAGGACGCGATATGAAGCCAAGTCGAAGCAAAGTGGACGAATAGTAATGGCAACGAGGCTCGAGAGAGAGAGAGAAAGAGAGAGAGAGAGAGAGAAAGAGAGAGAAACAGAGAGAAGCCTTTCAAATAACATCGTGTTCTCTCACTCGACATCGGGCGTCAGGCTCGACTCGACAATGTTTTTAAAGCTCGAACGTGACAAACTTTTCCAGTCTATCGAAGCAAGTGAAACTTATCTGAGATGCATCGTGGCCCGTGAAATTTCATTATTACGATATTAAGTCAAGCTTCCACGAGCTGGCATTCGATTATTCGGAATAACGTCAAATACAAACCTAACCACCGTGAGCTGACTTTCGCTTTCACTCGGTTAAAGTAAATTCGAAATAAACAAATGGCGAACAAGATGGCGAAGCAATGGGGTGGCACAGTTGGCCGTAACCAGCGGGATGAAAGTTGATTCGAGCTGCAAGCTGTTGTGCGCGCCGCCACGGGCAAATGGAGTCGGAAAACGACGGATTGATCGCGTTTTAGAAAAAAGACGGCGCAGCGGCGAAACGTTAATCTTACTCTGGCGACAACGTTGCCTCGGCCTCTTTATTTTCCAACTTTCGTCTCTTGGCCGCATCTCCCGCGGGATCGCCGCCTCCCTTCCCTCTCCTCCTCCCCCGCACTCTCTTCCTCGGTTCCTCGCCCTCCATCCTCGGCAAAACGGCGAGGAGGCCCTCCCGCAGAAGGCAGCGATCCATCATAAATTTAATATTCGAAATTTCAAGAATGTTCCGCAGGCTTTGGGAGCCATCCGTTTCGACCGAGCGATATAAATTCGCCCGATAATATACTAGGCGAGCGGCGCGGCAGTTAGTCGAAAGCCGTCGAAAGGCGCGAAGAGTCGCCGTTTTCGTCTTTGAAAAGTGGACTAACCTAAATTTCTACACGCGAAACTTGAAATTTCGCTGCGCGTACTCTATACGTAGAAGCGAGCGGCGAACGAGCCATCGTAATGCAACGGGGACCGCGATACATATGTATGTATACATATATATATATTTAGCAACATCCGCGAAATTTAATTATTTAAGATAAATTTATTTTCACGGAGAATTTGCGGCAACCGAATATTTCCCGCGCCGCGGGCGTTCGCTCGCGTTTCCTTGGACTCTTCCTTTTTTTCTCTCTTTTTTTCTCTCTCTTTCTCTCTCTCTCGTTCATTATGAAAGCTTCCGACCGGCGAGCAGCGAAGGAAAACTACTAAAATATAATTCAAACGAAGCGCTTATACCGTGCGTTTAATAAATCAAACTGTCACGCGAGATACACACGCGAATTTCTGTTCGCGGATTAGTTGTTAATTTTCGCGGGCGGCACTGCGCGCGTTTTCCACCTGGGAGGGTTGCATAAGTGGATTGTAAATTTGTTCCGTCAATACCATTATCTTTTGATTAGCGCACCGCCCTCTCCCTCTCTCTTGCGACACGTCGCAACGCTAATTTAGCAATTCAAAGAGATAAAGACTCAGAAGGAGAGAAAGAGAGAGAGAGAGAGAGACAGAGAGAGAAATACGCTTTCTACGGATGGTAAAAGGTTTCCCGCGTCCCCGTGTACGTACACACGTTTGTACGTATGCTGCGAATGGTTTGATCAAAAGATTTTCCCCGAATCTCCCCGTTCATGTCCGAGAGTATTTGTTGAAACAACGTGCACAAGTTTTCGCGCGACGCTCGCGACCCTGCTGCCCGAATCGTAATTTCGAAACAGACCGGGAATTATTGGCCCGATTATCCTTGAATTTTGAAAATTCGCCGGTATTTGCCGCGGCTACGGGCGACGTAGAAAAGTACATATCCAATAGCTATTATTCCTGGTTCGTGCTTATGAAACGGGGAGAAGGGTCATACATATGCAATGTAATGCATTTACGCCTCCCGTTTAATAGCGGCCACCGCTATAACAACTGGCGATAACAACTCCTTTCCAAACTACACCGCCGTTTTCTACGTTTTTATTTGCCGAGGCAGCGGGCGCCGGATTTACCGAGCATAAATTCCCATCGTTTCGAAAATCGTCGAAAAGACTCGCCGACGAACGTAACACCGCGGCGATCGAGAAAAGCCACCGAACCATTTCCTCCGTTCGTTCGGAACAACCTCTTTTTTGTCCACCCCCCTTCCACGAATATATACGTCAATTACACCGATCTCGCGTGCGCGAAGCTCGTGTGCTCCGATGACACCTCGAGCTAGATGGGAACATCGAACTGCACTTCGGTTCCCCATAAATTTCGCCTCGGACGCGAGAGAGAGAGAGAGAGAGAGAGAGATGAGGTCCAGATGAAAAAATACAAGGAAACTGTCGTCGATACGTTTGCGGTGTGTCAACGTCTTAGTTCAATCGACAGTTTATCACCTTTGTCGCGTGTCTTTGCTTCGTATCAAATTTCTGGAATATCGCCTGTAATTTATTCAGTCGCACCTGAGCAATTAACGACGACAAATAATTTCACGAGATAGCTACAGATTTTCAATGATCAATTGATACGACGAAACATGCTCAAGTGATACAATGCCAAAACAGACAAATGAAAATCCGTATTAAAATACGCGCGCTATATGCTCTGACGGATGCGACGTAGGAAAACGAAAACATCGTTTCCGTGTTGAGCAGATGAGAGAGAGAGAGAGAGAAAAATAGAAGCGAGTCGAGCTATAGTCGAGGTATTCGGCCGAAGCCGGAGAAGCGCGCCGGAAGTCGCGCACAGCTGCGTGTACGCGTTCCACGTTCGACGCCACGAGAAAATCAGTTTAACTCCCGGACGAACCTTTGCCGCCTACCATGGGCTAATCCCAGATCCGCAGGGAAGTTCACGACGGGGGTGTAAACCCGAGAATGTTGCGGCTAAGCCAACCCTCCCTCCCTCCCTCCCCCCTCGCCCCCTATCCACCTTCACCTCCTCAGTCACCATCGCATCGGTTGGTAGCGTTCGGTACGATACCTGCTGCGAGTCTAGGCCAACCTCCGGCTTATCCCGACGACACTCGTTCGATACCGTAAAAGCCTGCGCGAGGGGGTGGACAGGAAGCAAGAACGAAACGGAAGAGGATGCGCTGGGGCGAGAAGCGAGTAGGGGGCGGGGAGGTAGAGGGATGTTGGTGGTTGCAAGCTATCCTACCATCCTACCGTCCCGCCTGGCAGCCGAGGATCGCGAGAGACCCCCCGTCAAGGGATCCCATAAAATAGCTCGAGTAACTTTTTTACTTTATCATCCAGCGGTCCTCCCGCGAACACACTGTCGATATACCTGGGGGCCTCATACACACTCCACGTACCGCACTTCGCCACCGTGTGCGCGAGCTGCTTCCTCCAAGTGCCAGACCAAAGCACAGCGAATACGCGCGACACCTTACCACACCACTGCCGCTTACTGCATCTCGCTCGCCGTTATGAGACTTTTTTATTCCCGAGTTGTACAGCCGTTTGCTTTTCAGACCGACCGTTCGCATCGAACGGTTATTAACAAGCAGCCGTTCTTTTTGCGGCTCGCGGGATTTTTTCAATAGGATCGCAGTCGCAAATGCTAGCGATTACACCAACTGCCTGTATTTTATTGCGACGTGTTGTTCGATGTTTTTTTTAAAGCCGGATCATCAATTCAGACCAACCTTTGCGTCCACTCGATGTTTCCTTTGCAATCTATTTTTTCCAATCGATTGACGTTTAATACATTCTCTCTTTTTTTTTTTTTTTTCTTTTTTCGTCGCTAATACTCCCTCTAAAGTGTAATAGACTTGGTCCCCGACGAATTGAAACTGGCCCTGTACGTTTTCAAAGATCGAAATTTTGAAAAAAGGTGGAAATTAATTGAGGATCTAACGATGAAAACTACAGCGAGTCTACTTTTTCTCATGCACGTTAATTCTTTGTAACATTTTTCTTTTTGTAACAGAACCTCGGCGATCCTCGATCATCAGCGAGGCATCAACGATTGAAGTCGAACAGAGACGAAACGGGGCGAAATGAAATTCGAAAGTTTGCAGAAGGCTGTCGGTCGGATCGGTCTTTTCGCCTGTATCGATAGTAGGTCACTTTCCGCAGGATACGTTCCGCGTATCCGCCGAACATTCACCATATTTCTCTCTTTCAGTACCTCCCCAGCCATTTCGCTTCGGCTACTCTGTTTCGTCTACTCTGTCAATTACCAATAAAAAAAAAAAAAAAAACAGCGTAGGATGGGCACGAACGACCGTTCAGAAACGTAACGTAACGCAAACCAAACGAAACGTGCGTGCATTATCGCTGCACTCTGGCGCAACGATAAATAACGCGCGAGTCCAGAAAAAAAAAAGGAAAAAAAAGGGAGGCGTCGTTGCAGTCCGACTGAAACACGTTGGAAAAAACGCAGCTCGCGCTGTCCGAAACGTGCTGGGGAAAAAGATTTCCAGACGCGCTTTCCTCTCCTCGTTCTTACAAAACCCGTCATCGCAAATTTCCTCGGCGTCCTCCTCGTGTCGTTGCGATTCGACGCGAAAGATTTACCGTGTCTTTTCATTCCGCGGTTGCCGAGCGAACCACGTGGGAAATACGTTGCAATTCCCCAACTTCGAAAGCCGGGGCCAACGATTTTAGCCGTAACCGAGCGTCGTAAGGAACGGGCTGATGGAAAATTTGCATTCCCCTTAACCCGTGCTCGTATTTCTTGCGTGAAAGTTGCCTGCAGAGTGGAGCCGGCGTTACGCTCCCGGCGTAGGGAACGGCGAAGGAAAACAGAACGAAGGCACGTGAGTATATACGTACGATTTAATAGACACGAAGCTAACAGCATCGGCATCGCGTCGTTTCGTTACACGGAACAAGAACAAAATCGCCATCCAACTAACCAAACTTTTCGTTTTCGTCCGCGAAATAATCAACTGAAAAACTGTCGAGTCTGTAGATACAGTTTGGCTCTTTTCAGAAGTGACGAAACGAGAAACGTCGGCAAACGGAGAGAGATAGAAAGAGAGAGAGAGAGAGAGAGAGAGCCAGGAGAGTCACCGAGGAGAAACGGATAAATAGATGGATAGACAGGGAGTCGGCATGCGGCGGCAGAGCTTTCGCTCCTGCTACCCTCGAGGATGATTTTTCGAGGACGCGCGACAGCAAACGAACCTCCGAGGAAATCTTCCCGCTCGACCTAGGCTATTTCCTTCTCCGCGACACCCAGACAGGACAGACAGGACGGATTTGCATTAACTATGGATTCTGCTCGTCCTCCGCGCGTCCTTCTTTCGAAACCTTCCCTCTCGCGCGGTTGTCCTGTCCTCGCCGTTTCATCTTTCGCCTCGCGAAACCGTTTCCTCTTGGCGAGCGTGTCTCTTCTTTGACCGTCGATCAAACGAGACGGTTATCTTCCTATCTGGCAGGCCGATACGTCGAAACGCATGTGCCATTCAAGCGTGCCACAATGTGTGTGTGTTACTGTGGCAACTCAAAGTAACAACGATCGTTTTCTTCCTTTTCTGCATATCGAGACACGTCGACTCGAATTATTGAACAATCGTTTATCGTTGAGGAAGTACCTCTCCAACGAGCGTCCGTCTTGCGTTCGTAAATTTTGAACGATTTTGAACGTCGGCATTCAGTCACCGATATTGCTGACTGTAAGAAACAACATCAGCCGTTCAGAGTCGACAATTGGAGAGCTACGAAGACTCGTTTCGTTATCTGGTCGAGCCGATCTCTCGGATCAACAAAATCGCGCGATGCACGTGAGGATAACCAAAGGATCTCCCGCTCGCGCGCGGTATTCCCCACTTAGTGTGGCTGGCGCGCATTATCGACGATTCAACTTCTGGCAAACGGAGGATCTCCGCGTTCACCGATTCCGAGTCGGAATCAGAGATTACGGTGTAATTAATTGCCTAAAATACGAGGGATATGTCATCGTCATTTCGGAGTCAGCATAAAGCGTGGCTGAATTAGCGAGTATCGAGGCGACGGATTACCGTGTAATGAGCGCGATTACCATGCAACTCGAGTCAATGGTCGCACGCGATTTATCATCGAATCGAAATTCGACTCGTCGGCAAACGGGAGTCGCCGTCACTGGAAAGAGACGGATCGCAGTACTCGGGCAGCGTCAAGTTCGACGCAGCGATGCGACAGGGCAGGGGGTATATAGGACCACGAAGCGTTCCCCCTGGTCTGTCTCGTCGTGTTTAACAGTACGCAGTCTTAGAGTCCATAGAACCGGTTGGCTGTCGCTTCTCTCGCGACTCGATCGATTTCACGTCGTTGCGAATCGGTCCCTTCGAATTTCCTTCGTCGATGCAATCCGCGCGTTCACGACGACGCGAGACGCGACGTACACGCACGTGTTTTCTTTTTTTTTTTTTTTTTT
>NW_025109505.1:222161-265764 GCF_011392965.1 Frieseomelitta varia
TTTTTTTACGTGGCTTTTACGAGTCGTTTGATACGCAACGGTTAGAGCAAACACGGGACTTAACGGGCACATGGTCGGACCACGGGCCAATTCGTCTAACGCGTGCTAAAACTAAACGCATCGGAAGCATTTATGCCCGTTTGCCCGCATACACACACGCGTCGCACGAGCTCGCGCGACGTTGCTCGTTATTCCACGGCGAAACTCAAAGCGCGCGCGTTATTACTCGTCGCTTCGAGGGACCAGCTCCGGAATTTTTTTTAACGCGGCTGGTCGCGACTCCAGGGTGTTTCAGCCGCGCGACTATTACGAGATCCTCTTCTTGCTTACGTACGCGTACGCGCATGCCGTCACGTCACGTCATTCGTGCCGGGTTAATTTACAAATCTGTCCGCGCTCCGAGCAAACAAACAGTCGTTGGCGTGTTTCCCGAGCTTTCAAACCTTCGACAAAAGCACGTTGCACTGGCGCGCACTTTTTCCCTTTCCCGTGTCCCTTTTTTTTTTTTTTTTTTTTGCACTAACGCGCAACGCAAAAATCGATCACTCTTTCTTTCGCGTACCGATGACCGAACGCGGCTCTCGTTTTTCTTTTTTTTTTTTTTTTTTCAACGTTTTTAGTATCCTACGCGGTAAATACATGTATATATATATATATATGAAAGTGTTTATCAAGAGTGGTTTCAACGGCACGCGGACTCTACTCGTCGACGATCTAACATCAGTTCACACACGTGCCACGGGTGCACGATTATACTGTCCAGAGTTCCTCCACAAAACGTCAAACACTCGGCATTAGAGTTGTCACTGGGCGGTTAGTTCGTTATCAATGTTCGTACAACACGGCAAGTGTCCACCGAAAGTGTCTCTGAAAAGAAGTGGATTTCTCTGGTCGATTACTCACCACCATTCTGCGCGATAATCGGGTCGATAGCCACCAACAGGACGAGGAAGATAGGAGTCATATTGACCACCCTCTTTCCCGTCTTCCCTCGGTCTCCCGTGATCACTGCACACTTAATACCACCGTTGCAGCGTTCCACCTATGAAAAAACAAATCACGCTCGTCATAACATACCACCTTCACCACTCCAGTTGCGCTGGACGTCTTCGGCCAGAGTGAGCCGAAGTGTGACAGACGACTTGGAGACAGGCGAGCGAGCCTGTGTGTCGAGTAAGAAAGGCCAAAGAATGAAACAGGACGGGAGATTCTTCGTTCTCGAGCTGAGCAAAATTCCAGTTTCGCACGATGTTCGAAACGACGCGTCGCCAGTCACACGCGAGTGAACGTTGCTGCGTTACCGGCTTTGCGCTTAACGCGTATATACAAAAATACTATTTATCGGTGTGATTCGTCGGTAGCCGAGAACAGCAGACGACGAGCACGCACGGACTAGGGAAAAACGGAAACGCCTGGTCAGCGAAAATCGAACGTAACTAACGACACTCGCCATTTACTACCGGCACGGCGTTCTGTAACCTACGTGGGGACGCGAGTCTCGCGACACGCGAGCTCGCACACGGCCGACCAAGAGAAAAGCGGCAAGTTTTTCACGAGCATCGTTAACAATCGCGCGGTTGTGATCTAATCGCATCGAGAGAGTTCCTCTGTTCACACGCTCTGTTCCCGTTGGCACGACGGATCCCTCTTTTTCTGCTTCCCGTGCGTTGCGATTACCAGATCCTCCGCTCTCGGACCGACCTCGAGGACGAAGTTCTTCGCCGAAAAAGCTCGCTTCCAAAAAAAACCTGGCCCAGCCGATGTATTTCCCCGGAGATCAACGCACTTCTCTCTTCCCGTTCTCTGCCATCCCGTTTCTCAGCCACTTCACTTTACGATGCGATTCTACTCCTTTTCCTCGTTATCTTTCCCCGCGATCCCGACGACGGACACGCTAATAACGTATATCGCGATAGCCCACGAAGAAGATTGGAAACATTCGTCTTCTCGTTATTTCCTTTCCGTTTCTTTCTTGCCGAAGCTCTCAGCACTCCCCCTTTCTCTCTTTCTCTCTCTTTTCCTTTTCCTCTTCTTTTCCCTTTCCCTTCTCCTTTCTCGTGTGTGCAATTTCAACTACCTCCAAACGATTACCTGCACTCTTTCTTTCGATGATTCCACGACCATTCCATATTTTTCACCACGTTCGCCGCTCGAAAAGCTGATCTTCCTCAGCGAGCTTCCCCCTCCCTGTGAAAACTTTATCGCGCACCACGTTCACTTCAGATCTAGAAACGTTCCTCTCGGAAACGTTCTATCGCCTCAGTTACATCTTTCGATCGGTGAATTCTAATCCTCCCTCCGTCTTTTCGCTCGACTCGCGATCGATTACGCTCCTCCTCATCTTATCTATCGAGAAACATCCGAATATCAGCTTTTCAGTTTCAGCTCCTCTGCGCTCCGCGTTGTTTCCTTTCCGTACTAATTCCTCCGAGGTGACTTCGGTATCATCTCCGTCTATACTTTGGACGTCGGTCGAATTGGATCAGAGTTTTCCAACGAAACAGCGAATCGAACGGACAACGTACAACGAACGTTCGAAACGAACGAAAGAACGACGAAAGAATCACCGGCTACTCAAATCTCATTCGGGGGAGAAATATCCGAGGATGGTTCGCGCGCGTCCTTTTCCTTTCCCTCGATTCGTGTCACATTCTCTCGGTGGTTGCCTCGCTTTCTTCTTCGCTTCCTTCCGTCGATCGTCCGACCGAAACTACACCTCTAAGAATTTTTGCGATTTAAAATGGCTGAGGGCTAAAGCGATTGTGCGCACAACGCGAACCATTTTCGCGAACTATCTGCTGCTCGCTTGCTGGCTGCCGCTTCCTCGCTACCAGGATATTCCTTCCTGCGTTTCCTTCCCTCTTTGCTTCCCGAGTTGGAAAACTCCACGGTCGAAGAGGAGTTCGCGCGGCTCCGGAGACCTCGTAGCACAAGACCACTTTCGCGGGACGTTATCGCGACGCGGAGAAAGAGAAACGAGGGCGAGGAAGAAGGGGAGGAGAGGAGCACGTGTGAATCTTGCCGCAAACTCAAGGTTAAATTGCAAAATAACCCAGCGACACGCTGAGGGATGATTCGCGTTGAGGGTAGTTTTCTGAACGCGCGCTGCGGCTTGACTGACTCATCCCCATACCCCCCGACGATACCCCCTCGCGACCTGCCGTCCGACGACGCGCAAGCGCCGCAACCCCCCCTGAGGCCGACTTCGCCGTGTACGAAACGCCTATGAATTCGCGCCGTGGAAAAATTTTCAATCGCCTTTAAATATTCCGCCACTTTAAGGAGAAAGCGAGAGAGAGAGCGAGCGAGAGAGAGAGAGAGAGAAAACAGGAAAACGCTGTCGGCAGAAATCCGAGAACACTTGGAGATTGAACATTAATTCAGGCTTAATTCGCAGCCCCGACCCCCCAACGCGTGTTGAGCGTTTGACGAGCTATTCTCGCTCCGAATTCCAAACTAGTCTGCTTCTCAACTTCGTAGGGGTAGAGTAACTTTAGAAAAAATTGCTCTGCAGCGTGTGCGCTGCGGGAACTATTTCGAAAAAGATAGGGGGGGGGGGAGGAGGGAAGCGAGTAAAACGACAGAGAGTGGATAGGAGAGAGAAGAAGGAAACGAAGAAGAAGAGCGACGTGGTAGAGAGAGGGTGGTTTCGGCGCTGGTTTAAACGCGACGCATGCGTTCGCCGCGCCGATAGAGGATGTCCGGGGTGAGCCGTCGCCGTACTCTGGCCGACGTATCGCAGTTTCTAGCTCGATGTTTGTCCGCGTGGTACTCCCAGGGACGGTGCTCTGCTCGTCCGCGACCACGAGGCGAGTCGGAGAAGAGACAGAGAGAAACATCGCCGAGAGACGGACGAGAGTGCCAGGCGACTCGCGCCCAACCTCCGACGAGAGAAACGCGACAAGCTTGCCAGTTTAGAGAGACTAACATGCACATCGATACATCGCCGCGACGCGATCTTCGACGCTTGCGCTGCTCGACGACCGAAATTCGCCGGTCGACCGGTTTCTTTCTTTCTTTTTCGTTGCTTCTTCGGTGCGAGGCTTCTTCGGAAGATGCCCTTGCTCGTCGTCCAACCACAACGGAAGAATTCGGGAAGGCCCCTGGGAGTACAGCGAGCTTCCAAGGCCGCCACAAGGAAACCCTCGCCGTCAACGCGACACTCTTTTCGAAGCGGGTAAGTAAGGCCAATCGTGTGTGTGCGTGTGTGTATGTACACTTTCCAACACTTTCTTCTTCCGCCTTTTCTCCCGTCGTTCATTATTAACGCGCCTCCCGCGCTCGTGTCAATCGAGTTTTCTTCTTCTTCTTCCTTTTCTTTTTTTTTTTTTTTGCCGATTAAAAAACAAAGTCGAGCGAAAGAGAATTTGCTACGTCGAGTCTCCCGTGGACGGGCAAAGAATTATAAATTTGAATTTCGAAGTGAAACGCGATGTCGAGTGTTGGATTCTGTGTTTCCGTGTGTTCGACAGTTGACAAAATATGTTTCCTCGTGTTTTACTTTCTTTTTTTTGCATATTACTTTGACTGGTACTATAGGGCCAAAAAATTCGCGGACAAATTTGCTTTGCCTCAATTTACAATTTGAAATAAAACCAAATGGGATTCGGCGATAGGGAGGATTTTACGACTTGAAACCGATGACGCGACAATAATCTGACGCCATCGAGCGATCGTCCGGGACAAACGATCGATATTTACGACATTAAGGCGAGCGTAATCAACTTAATTTACGATTGCTCGTTTGGCTATCTCTCAGCAAACTCGCTCCTTCGATGGTTAGCTACCGCCTCCGTCATGGCAGAGACACCTTTGTCTAACGAAGTACACCGATTCGCCCTGCGAAATTACCGAACGTACCGTGTAACTAATTTACAAGCGAGACCAAGTTATTCTCCCTCTAATCATCGAGCCCCCGCGAGTAAAAGTGCGAGCTTCCTTTCTCTCTCTCTCTCTCTCTCTTTCTCTCTATCCGCTTTTAACCATCGTTTGCCACGCGGTAAACGAAGGGGCAAATGTATCGCGACGAGGGGTCGAAGCTAATTAAACTAGCGCGACCGCGACGACGACGATAAAACCGCCGATTGTCGCGCGATTAGACTTAACAACGACAATGACCTCGACCATTAGTAGCTGTAAAACGACGTAACGCGTCGATTCGACGAATCAAATTCCCGGATTTAAATTTCCGAAAATATCCGAAATAACCAATCGAAGAACCATCGAGTGGAGAACATATCGAACTGGCAAATCGTAAAATAAACACGCTTGCTTCTCTCATTTTCTGCTTCTTCTTCTTCTTCTTTTTCGTCGTCTTCTCAATTCCGATCTTTTTCATATTGCTCGTCAAAATAAAGTAGAAGTGGTAGTAGGTACCGGCGGACTTTGAGAAATATAAACAGGTCGACGTAACTTGGCAACGGAATCGTCGGGAAGTGCTGACGAAGAAAAAGAGAGAGAGAGACAGAGAAAGAGAGAGCCGAAGCGGTAAGGAAAGATGAAAAAAGAAACGAGGCACCGTAGCGTATCTCGAGAGAGAGAGAGAGAGAGAGAGAGAGAGAAAAGCGTGTTCCTTTGCTCCCGGTGATAATAAAAAATTCCAAGGTGCGCGTAACTTAATTTAATATCGTGGCCAGTGCACCGTGGCCCCGATGATAAATCCCTCGGCATCTCGGACCGCGCCGTTTTCTATTCTTCCATTCTAAAAATCTGCCTACTACTTCGCCACTTCGCCTCGAACAAAGGGACGACGACTAAGGTCGGAATAAGAATAACCAGGAAGCAAGCAGCGAGCCACTACGTGTAACGCGACGACTTCAATTAAAGCGAAGAAGACGGGCTAACGACTCCGAGGGAAATAAGAAACGACCGACTGGGAACGATCGAAGCGGGATATCGTCCGGTGTCGAGTCGACTGCGTAGCCTCGTTGTCGCGTCGCGAAATCCCTCGACGACAAAGGCCTTTGAAAAGTCAGAAGTTGTTTCATCGTTAATCTTCCTCCGTAATTAGAAAACGCCATACCACTCGTTCGCTGATCACTCTGATTACCATTGATCCATCGACGGAAGGGCAAATATTCTGTCATAGATTAAACTGTCGCCATAAAGATTCATCCACGAACGATGTTTTGTTCGGGTCGTTTCGATCAATTGCTCAACCAATTACTCTCGCGAGCTAGTCAGAGCGAATTATTATTGCTTCGGTTTTCTTCATCTTTCGTCTCTCGCGTTAGCAATCACCCCCCAGCTGTTCTTCGCTCGTATCCTGTGTAACTGAACTCGTTTCACAAAAATACTCCATCGAGAGACACAGCGTGGCGCTTTGTTCTCAGTTTGGGAATGCTCTTCGACGAGTGTAAAAAAAGCGTCGCCGAAAGGCACCGTCCGATATTTACGCGTGTCATCCGATAACGTTTACCAGGGGATTTCCCCGTGTTTAGTTTTTCGCGTTGCGGACAACGCTCGCTGATCCGATTATCCGGAATTACGAATTTATAATCCGGACGAAACCGGTAAATTCTCCGGGCCAACGAGAAGATCCGGAACGGAACGTATTATTTCGTTGCAACAGCGGCTGCAGCTGAACATCGCTGCTCGCGCGAGCTACGACCCGAAGCCGGAGTTGGAGCTGGATCCAGTGTTGGACAGAGTTCGCAATAACGTGACAATAATATGGAAAGAGGTGTCTTCTGCCCTCTCTCATTTATTATTCGTTTGGTAGCTTCCATTTCTCCTTCTCTTCCTGGCTTCGATCCACCGTTCGGATACGCGGATGCACGGCGTGCAACGGTCGTCGGTATTTTTCGAACTTTTGCTAGCTAACGTGTGTACATACGTGTTGGCACATTTGCGCGTCTGTACGTAGGGGAAGATAAAAGAAAGAAAGAAAGAAAGAAAGAAAGAAAGAAGGGAGAAGAGAGAGAGAGAGAGAGAAAAAAAGGGAGAAAAGAAAGCGAAAGAGTGCAAACAGACAAAACTGGATGCCGGTGGTGGTAACGGCAGCGACGGCCGTGTAAAACGTCGCGGGACAATCGTACATCGTGCACGTTCTAGTAACTTATGAATAAACATTTCTTGACGCCACCCGGTGGAAAATTACTCTCGGAAATGTCTCTATCCTTCAGCCGTGTTCTCTCCTTTGGTATCTCTTCTTCGCCTTTTTCTTTTCTTCTTTTCCTTTTTTCTTCCATTCGTCGCGTCCCCTATTCATCTCTCCTCGCCGTTTTCAAAAAAAAAAAAAAGAAAAAAAAGAGCGGAAACGTCCACTCACGCGTGGTGTTGGCGACGCGACGCGAAAAGAGACGAGACGAGATTCGATTTTTGTTCACGATCAAAGCGGAACCGGGATCGAATTCGCGGTCGGCGATAAAATAATTTGGCTAATTCAACGTTTACGTCCTCATTTATAAATAGTAAATCAGCCAACGTTTTATATGTATAGAAGGCGCGTTAGTTCGGCATCGGGGACCGTTGGCCGCGATTAATGTTGACACGATTTGGGTCGCGTTTGATAATTAGTTGATCGTCACGCTGATATATAATACACGCGGCACTTTGGCGCGCCCTATCCGCTCGCGGTAAAAGTGAATTTGTCTCGATGTGCTATCGATGTACTTCAATGTTGATTTATTAAACAAAACTTGGCTAGTTATTTCGTGCCGTATCCGATACATAATGTTAATAATAACACAACCTGTTCGCGTGTTGCAAATTTCTGTTTCACAGAATGTCCACCGGTTAAAATTGAAATGCGATTCGAGCGACGCAATAAACGCGTGTTTGGCGTACCCGCGTGCGTGTTGCGCGCGAAAACGAAAAAAAAAAAATAAAAAAAATAAAAATCACATCATCGAATCGGTATGTGTCACTCTTTTCCAAGTAAATTAAACGCGTTCAATTAGCAATTTCTCCGCCGGGTTTAAATATAATTTACCTTTTCAACAATTCGTTAACCTTCCGCCCTCGGTTTAGCCGTTATCGATCATTTATTTTCTGCTGCCGGCTTATTTGCACGATGTAACGAGAACTTTCGTTCGTTCGCACAGAGCTGCCGTGTAATTGTTGCGCGTAATTCGCAACTAACGTAAGCGCAGATTCCGTAATACGCAGTCGGATCGATCGATCGTCGCTCAAGTGTGTTTAGATTTCAAACGGGCACGAGAGAGAAAGAAAGAGAGAGACAGAGTATGTGTTTGTGTTTTGTGACTTACATACGTTGGTCAAAAATATCCACCAAAGATCGCTGCTACACGCTCTCGATAACGTTCTCAACACTCGAGAGCGTTATCACGCGGTGAATTTACGGTAATCAAGCACAGGTAGCCGCGAGAAACTAATGTGAAAACGGGTGAAAATTCGACTGGCAACCTTCGAGGGAGAACACAGCCCCGATCGTTCCTTTTTTCCCCTACGAGCCGCCGTTGTTTCGTCTTTAATGGCCTTGATCACGAAACCAGTTAAAAATCTACACTCAACCGAGCACGGAATCGTTTCTTCCATAAGGGAAATTCATGGAAGCCGCGAGCGAATGACCGTGTCGTTGTATCGACGAAAGTCGCTTTAATTGGCGGAATAGCCCCTTTAATTGAATCGGTAACTAGTAGTCGAAGAGGCGCCTCGTCTTTCCGATCGGCGCCAATTACGTTTGAAATCTTAACTCCTACGGACACGTGGCGCGATGATTATCGGTCGTTTGCGGCGGAGAAACGAAACATAGAAAGGAAACGTGGTGAGTAATTATTTACGAAAATGGTGCATCTCGGCCGACTTTCACGAGCTTGCTGTATTATATCGTCAGAGTCACAGATTTTCAGCAAGTTTTAACTTAAACCTCGACCAAGTCCAAGTCTGAAGTTAAAAGTTGAAAATTAAATAAAAAAAGAAAAAAAAAATACAGCGTAAAGAGTGAATAGGTCGTGGAAAGCGACGAAGCGTCGGAAAAAACGAGAATGGTCACGAACACGACTTAAACGATCGGCCGATGCCGCTGCCACTTCCGCAAACGGCAAATGAATATCCACTCGTCGCTCGACGGTTCCTCCATCGACGGTGATTCAAAGAAAAGCTGATTTCGCGAAGTGCTTGAAAGAACGAAGGAAGGAGAAGAGGGATGGCCGGTAACGAATCTTCCTTCACGCTCGGTACTTAGAAAACGCTGCACCTCGAGACCGAGGCCGAGACCGAGACCGAGACCCGGAGAAAACGAAGAGGAGGAAACTGGTCGGGGGAACGAGGAGAAAGAAGAAACAGAGACACGGCGAAGGGAGAAGAGAATATCTCCTGTCAAAGGCGACTGTAAGGAAATTTTCGCGGAAAGGAAAAATCTGTAACTCGGCGAGAGTAGTGCGGAGAATCCAATTGTCAGTGGCAAAGGGATCACGCCGTACCATCGTTGCCATGCGGATCGAAGCAGATCGAGACGAGCCGAAGTAGTCTGAAGTTTTCATGGTTCCGAACGAGAGAAAGCCATCTCTCCCTCTCGCTCACTCTCAGTCTGAAGAGGATCGAGCTAGAAATATCAAGCGCCTGTCGGATATTCCTTCGAGATGGAGCATTAACCATTCGATTATGGATGAGCACGATTACGATTATGTCTACAACCCTTCGTAACTCTCGAGACGTAACTTGCGTTACTTTGTGCCCAATTTCAACTTTAGTCACGACTGTTCAAATATTTCTGTTCGAATAAATTTTTGGAAAATTCGTCGTTACCGAATGGTTGATACTTGGCTGGTTTCAGATTACGGAACGCTCATGAATATGTACTTGCCGAGCGCGAAGGATCAACTCCATTTCGTTGATCTTTCAACGCGACTAGGGCAACGTTGTTTTTCCACCCCCGTTGCCTCCACCACTACGACGAGAAGCAACGCATTGACGACAACCGTTCGATTCGTTTTCAACGTGGTATCTGCCTGGAGTTTCTATAACGCTGTTTGTATTCGAACACAGGAGCTAGCTAACAACGCGCTGGTACATGGAACGCCAGCAACATACACGTGTAAACGATTTCATCCACAAACAAACGTACCTGAATCCTTCGACCCTACCTTTTCGTCGGTTTCCCCGTTCATTTGGCTTTCCGTTTACCACCAGATGAAGATCGATACACGAGCAAACGATCGTACGATGCAACATTAATCAGATCGGTCCGGAACTTCCGCCAGTCTTTTATCTCCGATGTAATCATTCCCTTGGTCCCAAATGGAGCTAGGCAAGGAAAGAGGTCCGGAAAAATGCGTTCGATTAGAAACGTTTCCATCCGCGACACGTTTAACCGTAACAGAAGTAATAACAGCGTTGCTAATTGCACGGCCCCTTCGAAACGTTGAACAAGCGAACGATAAGACGATAGACGACGGCCTCGTTTTATGAAATTTCTTTCCCCCTCCGCCCCGGGACAATTAAATATAATTATGTCGGTCGTTAAAGTTTCAAGGGAAGAGCAAGCTCGAGCAAAGGAATGGAAATTTCAGCGTATGCCCCGTGACTATGGGGAAAGGACTAATTAAAAACTGGCATCGGTTCTTCAAAGATAGGTACGGCCGGACGGAAGTTGGCAAAAGCTCAAAAAACACGTTCAGCAAACGAGACGGAACGATTTTTGTACACGCACGCGTGCAGTACGTACATATATTTACGTAATGCGAGGATTTAATTACTTTGACGTACGTACGTTTCGCGCGCGCGGCTATAACGAAGTTCCTTTCACGTCGCGCGTTGTTTCGAAAATTCTTAGTTCGCTTCACAGGAAACAACCATTAAATTGGACGTTTCATTAAAATTCGCAACATGTCGAAAAGAAAAAGGAAAAAGGGGGGGAAAAAACAGCGGCAACGACAACGACAGCAAAACGTATGGTCGCCGGCATACGGTATTTTTGGTATATTACGTTTCCATACTCGCTAATGGATCCGGTGATCACCTTTTTCCCTCTTTTTTCGCACTCTTTCCCTCCCCCCTCCGCAGTATCGCTTTATTCGATTAAAACAATACTTCGACGTTCGAACGGAGCGCGTTCCGCTTGCGTTTTCGATCGTTTACGATAGAACCGGTGGCATTCAACTCGCGCCATTTTTCCTCCAATGGGACGCACCGGACGATTATAGAATCGCGACGATAACCCCGCGGATAGTAATTTTCGTCTGGGTTGATTTAACGAAAGGGCAATTCGATTAATTGCCCCGGGTGAAACTCTATGAACAGGCGGACCTCGTGTATCGTACCGGTACGAAGTCGGGTAAAATGGCAAGCGCTCGTTCGTTCGTTCGCTCGCTCGCGTGGATTTCTCTTGTTTACACGTCTCCTTCGCGCCGTGAAAGGACGAAATACAGAAGTGCAAGTAAAGGGAAGTGGATGATGCTGAAATGCAAGCTCTTTCCCCTGGTTTTTACGCGTTACTCCTCCTCGTTTCCTTTCTACTTACGCTTTTTATCTTTACTCCCCTTTTCTCGCACCCCTCTCCCTCCCCCCCTAACCCCTATATCCCGCCAACCATCTCGTTCTCTCGTCTCGACGTGTCACTCGTAACAAGACCCGACAACAATACTCCTCCCTTTTCTTTGTTCTGGAATTCTTTGCTCGGTTGAGGCTTTGTGTGCTCGTCATCCGTATTAATTAAAAGTTTTTGAAGGCCCCTCGTATCCGCCGTTAGTGCCTCAAATATACAAACGACGACGACGACTGGTTCGCGACGAGTCGAGCGAGACGCGACTCGGCCACGTCTTCCTCTTCTTCTCTCGCTACACAACATACAATCGCAGACTCCTTTCTTTCTTTCCTTCCTTCCTTCCTTCCTTCCTTCCGTCGTTTCTCCTTTCATTCGTTATAATCTCGCGATATCTCCTCTCCAGTCATCTCGAGAACGTCGGCGTACCATCTGAATCTGATCCCTCTCGCAGCAATCGTTCTACCAGCCTGAACCGTGGTCGAGAACGTCAAGGAAAAAAAAAAAAAAAAAAAAAAAAAAAAAGAAAAGAAAGAAACCCTCGACTAGACGTTGAAAGAGGAAATTTACGCGAACAACGAGGATCAACAAACTCAGACATTTGCGCGTAAAAACGGACAGAGCGGAGGGTGAAGTACAATGGCCAAGTCGACGCCAAACAAATCCAACGCGATTGTAATTCGTTTTATTCGGGCAGCGTCTCACTTTGTAACTATGTATTGCAACGTTAACGGCGGCTAGTTGCTCGTTTTTATCCCGCTTGTTTTCAAAACCAACGTTTTCCCTCGCGGACATCGTAAACCCGAATAAATGGATTAAAAACGTTATTGAACGTTTGTCAAAAAGAACGTCTAATTGTACGTAACAATCGAACCGTTCTCCGAGAATTTTCGAGGAATCGTGCGTTTTATTCCTTCCTTTCTCTTTTTTCACGTGTTTTCATTACTTGGACGCGAGTGGAAAATGAAATAAAAAAATTGGGGAAAAAAAAAGAAGTTTCTGCCAGGCTCCGCGCTTTCAGGTCACTTTATTTATGCATTTTGCTACCGTACACTCTTCGCGTTGCTGCAAGACCGATGAAAGCCATTTTTCGAAAACTATCATCGTCTAGCGGCGTTCCACAAACGGGAAAATCGAAACGTTTTCCCGTTCGTACGATTTCGAATATTTTTAATTGCTCTCGTCGTCGTATCGGCAGGTTAAAATGTTTTCCTTGTACTTAGAGACCGGACGATCTATGCGTTCGATCGGCGAGCTTTTTCGGATAGAAAATCATTTGGCCGCGGCAAAAGCCCGTATAAGCAAAAGCCGTGCCGGTTCGATAACGAACAACGATAGTGAATAAACTATTCATAGCATAAACAATAAGCAAGCGCGTACACGCGCCAAGCGAGACATTAACTTGTTATACGTGCAACATCGCCATAGTATACCGGGTAGACAAATTTCATCGTGCTCTTAACTGATTTAAAAGTTACCATCCGCAATTTTCTACCGATACAACGACGATAGTTTCTTTTTCTTTTTTTTTTTTTTTTAGAATTCTCTCAGATACAACGAAACTTTTCGATTCTATGAACGACGGTTACCACGTCGCGACACAAGTTTCCAAATGTTCAGTCGTTTCAGAGATAAGCCTGATTACGCAAACTCGTCTTTTCTCGAAAATAGCTTCGAGAATGAGACTCCTATGTAGAAGTTTATTTCACTCGTGTAAAACACTTTTGTATATTCCCGTGTATTATGCGTGATTTACGTGCTTTCTGTAGCGTGAAAAATCCGCGGCGATACCGAGTTTGGAACTCGTGTCGTAACGAGACAGGCAATTGCAGAACGACGATACGAATACTCATTGTAATTCGATGGAACCAACACACACAGTTCTCGAAAAAGCACTCCAACATCCTTCCCTCTTTCATCCCTGTCTCTTTTCAAATTTATTCCACGGTTCTTCTCCTTCGTTCGTGCGTTCTCTTCTTTTTTTTTTTTTTTTCATTTCTCTCATTCGTTCTCCATCGCAGCCCGCATCCTACGTCAGGCTGACACTGTCAGTCGATCCCAGGCGGGAACTCTAATGGAATTGTACCATCGAACGTTAGCCTCCACCAATTCTGCATTTTTCATCGAACATCCGACCGTTTGGATTACCGTGGAGCCCGGGCTCGGTAAAATCCGTCAGAAACTGACAAATGAAAAAACAATTCGATCGAAGTTCGTCGCCGGAGTTTGCTCACCGTTAATTGTTCTCGGCGAAAATAATTTCATTACAGCGTGTTTGGATGGATTCGCCGCAGAAACCGCGCGTGTTCGTGTTTCACGTGAGACAAAATGTAAGGAAAAAGAAGCGAAGAAAAAGGAAGAAGGAAAGAACGAAAGGAAAAAGAAGAAAACGTGAAGAGTGGAACGCAAAAGGAACTGACAGGATAATACCGAGCGTAAAGTGGGGAAGAAGAAGCTTTACCCCTGCATGAAAGAATAACGAAGAATCTCATTATGCGGCATCAGCCTGGTCGTTAAACAGGAATAACAACGAGGAAAAGTCTTCGCAATTAAATTTTTACACAGATGAGACACGCTCGAGCGTACCCATTGTTATTAGAAAACGAGATTCGCGGCTCCGAGACCCCGCCAAGACCACCTCGTGGAAACTCCAAAACAACCAAATAACACCGCGCTTTCTCGTTTATAATTTTTTCTTTTTTTTTTCCCCCGGGATCCAACTCGATTTTCGTTCGCCGTTTTCATCCTCTCCGAGACGAGGTCTTGCGTTCAATAATCGCTCGAGATCAAACTCGAGCGGCGTCTGTCGATGAATTTACAAATGAAATGGCGAGAAGTAATTATCGGAGAGAGAGACGGTAGAACCGGGACAACGATCGATGTAGATAATATTCCACCGCGGATCTTCCTCCGCGTTACGGAGCCGATGCCGGGGCTTTTGTCAAGTTTTTTCTCCCCGCTTTCCTTCCTCTTTTCGTTTCATCATCGAACCGTACCGTACCGGTCCCCGTGTGGTTTCGCTTAACCCACATGACCGTTGATCCGGGATTTAAGTGCCGTTTCGTGTACATCAGCGAGATATCGTACGAAGTGTCACGCGCGCTCCTCCACAGTCTCTTCTTCTGCCTCCGCTCTGACCCCGTTGTTTTATTTTCACGCTCCACGCGTTTCCCTCGCCCCCTTCCCACCCCATTCCCCCGCAGAAGAAAAAGAGAATGGATATTCAATGATAATTTTCCGCGAACAAGCGGCGGATTAAAAAAAAAAAAAAAAAAAAAGACAGAGAGAAGAACAGGCGTGTTCCCGGCGATTTCAATCGGCACAATGAAACGGTTAAACCGTTCGTTCGCTCCACGAAGATATACCAGCCGGGTTTTTCCCGCGCTTTTCATCGCGCCACTTCTCGTTTTAACTCATTTATACTCGCGTAGCGACGATAAATACGGTTCATCCATTTAGGTTACGGTGAATAGACCGCAACTACTAGGCTACTCGTTCTTTTCGGATCAGCCGGCGCTCGCTCGTGCCGAAAGAGCCGATTACTTCGACCGCGTTGACTGCGTTTTAATGAAGAGAACGAATCTGGGAAATATGGATAGAAAGAGGGGGAAGGGGGGGGGGCGGATGGGAGGAGGGAAAGAAAAAAAGAGAATAGCGAACGATCGAGAAATAACAGTTTCCCCTGACGCATTCAGCCAACCTCCCCCGGTGTCTCCTCCATTCAGGCCGTGTTTTACAAAAGGAACGACACACGCGCTTCCGATTTCCGTGATCTCCGTCCATTCAGAGCGGTGAACAATCCACTGATAAAACGCAAATCAGACAAATTGCATTTGTCCGCGAGGTTGTTATGTCGGATTTATCCTCGTTGGCGAGGAAAGGCAACGTCGGCTAAGCAACGTCCGGAAGCAGATATTTAGGGGAACTAGGCGATAACCAGAGATAACGGCTTCCGCCGTGCCAATTCCTATCGCTGAGAGTAGAATTAACTTGCCAGCTCTCAATTTAATTTAACGCGCGTATAAATATAACGGCTAAGTTAAGAAGTCGACTGATTTCCAATTTCAATGATTTGACACAGGCACGTGCGAGCTATTTCGACATTTCTAATTGAATTACTCGAAAATCCGCAGCGACAATGCAGCATGACCTGAAGGACTTGACTTGATTCAGGAAGGAGACAGACAGAGTTGAGGAAATTTCGCGGAAATTCAGAGGATTGTGCGATACACGTTCTAGCCGCTTTATTAATTACTCGATGAAGGCGGTAGGAAAAACATTTGCCGCCAAAGGGCGGTAAAATGATCGCGTGAATTTAAGAGAGACTATAGGTGTAAGCCTCTGTCGAGGCAATGATAAAGATGGAGAAAAAGAGAACGAAAGCCAGCGGGGAGAGAAGGACTGTGTAGTTGGAGACTTTCTAGTGCCGGGGTGTGCCCGGTAGCCTTAAAGAATTCATGAAAGCTAAATCATTTTCTTCGGCCGCCTCGGTCTCGGTGGAAGCGTCGAGGTTTTCTTAATGTTGCGATATTTTACGAGAAAACTCTTTAAATCTAATATATTACCGACGGTAATTAAATATAAGTTACATCGAGACAGAAGCGGCCGGTGGTGAAGTATAGTCCGTCGGGAGGTAAAGAGAACCGCGTGGAAAGGGGGTGCGGATCGGTCAACACTTTGTCGTGCCACGAGATGGAAAGTTTTGACGGTATCGCGAACGAGACCGGCCGTCATCGTCGGCCAATACTTTCGGAGCTGGCGGAGAATCTACAAAAATGTTCTTCTCTCCAACTTTCTATCCTACTCTTTTTTTTTTTTTTTTTTTTTTTTGCCAGCTGATTGCCTCGATACAACCTCGGATGACAAAAAGACAGTATTTAGCGAGCGTGTTTATAAGTCGATCGTTGCCTGAAAGATGCCCGATTGATCCTCTCGTCTCGATTGATTATACATCATCGTTGGGGAATTTCCATGGAAAAGAACTTGCGATACAACACGTTACACGTGTTTCGTCTCGTTCGAAAAGCTGACACGTCGGGCCCGGAAGTCAGGTGTGCTACTTGCCGTCTACTAGTTGGAATTTATGTGTGTCATGGCTGCCTGTTGCGCGGTAGCCAACTTATACGTATTAGCCTCGAGTCGACGACGAGTAATCGCAAACATTGATTCTCACAGGGAGAATGCTACCATGTGTAGCTTCCGTGTTTTAATATCTTCGTCCCCTTTTGCCTCGATCGCAACTTCGTTCCGCCCGCTGTCCGATCAATACCGATCTATAGCGGTTGTTTCGGACCAAATTGTAAGTAAGACTTATTTCTGAACTGTACGTAACGATCCCGGATGCTGCTTTTGCAGAAGCTGGAGAATCGGCAGGGAGAAGAGAGAAAGAGAAAAAAAAAGGAGAAGAAGAAGAAGAAGAAGAGGGAAGGAAAAAAGAAAAACGAGGGAAATTACTTGGCTCCTCGAACGTTAGGGTGCTAAGCTCTTAATATCTGAACGTGATTTAAGATCTGCGGCTAATTAAACGGAAGCAAAGTGTCTGCATAAAAGGGGGCGAAGTCGTTCGCGCAGCAGTAACTTAAATTTTATAACTTTCCTTAACGAAACCGTTCGTTTTTACCGCGGATACTTCCACTTTCTTGCTCCGGCGGTGAAACGTTAAAAACAGTATCTGTCGCCGGGAAGAGTTTTGAACGATTTGCACGGTACGAAATGAAAAGCGTAAGGGGACGTAGGGGTGGAAGGGGAGAGAGAAAAAGAAAGAAAAGAGAGAGAGAGAGAGAGAAAGAGAGAGAAATCGAGATACAGGAAAGAAGACGAGAATAGAAGGACGGTTTCTAAAAGAGAAGCGAGAAAGATAAATCACGCGCTCATAGCCACAATCAATCCCAGCGCCTAGCACACGGACCGCCCTTTCGTATCTAAGCCGTAACTTAAAGTCTGCGAGGAGGAACATGATTCTTCGGAATCTCGATCTACCAAGGTTATACGATCCTTTTTTGATTGCCAACCGAGGATATAGAGACTCGGTCGCTTATATCGGACGAATCAAAGAGATTCTGTCTTGGAGATTTCCATCTTCTCGCGGGATTATCTTCGATAACTTTCAGTTACTCCTGTCAATCGTACTCGTCTCTCTCTCTCTCTCTCTCTCTCTTCTTCTTCTTCTTCTTTCCCTCTGCTTTTATTATTTTCCCAGCGTATGTTCGTTTACATTGCGCGTCGTTCAAGATATATCCTGATAATATAGCTGCCTATACGCCAACGTTCGCCGCAGATGAAAACTGAAACGCCGGGCTTTGCGGCCTCATCTATTCTCGTTTGCGTTTACTGCGCCATAAATTTTCCTGCAAACTGATCGATCGAAACCGGGGCGAAATCAAAATGAAACGTATAAGCGACGAAACAAGCGTCGCTTTCGGCCACGTCCGGCTTCCAACATCGTTCCTTTCGTTCTCATTTATTATTTTCACGAAAGGTGCGATTATCCTCGCGAGATGTTTGGCGAGATGTCCCACTCTCTGTGCATTTCGTAACAATCGTTCGCGTTTCAGAGCGAAAAAAGTAATGACTTTCCTAAATAAACAATCACTTGTACGTGTGATTTTACTATTTGGAGTATCGGATGATTAATCATTGCACGCGCGGATCTAACGCTTAAGGAAAGCAAAACGCGTGTCTACGTTTTCTTCCCGTAAGTAGAAAATCCGTGAAAGAAGAAACTTCCTACGGGATATACAAATGGCTGTCTTGGGATCAAACCATTGAGCGTGGCAGACAGGAGGAAGATAATAGTGATACTTCTGAATAAAATCTACATGGAATTGGAATTTCAGATTAACCTTCGTGCTAGTGAAAATACTATAAATCAGCGAATACTCGTAATCTTAGTACCTGTGCAACAGCAAATACAAAACACGCATTAATTTTTTCTTACTGTAAAAAAAAAAAAAAAAAAATGTTAATTCCTCGCCAACGGCAATTTACAATTGTCATTAACACATTAATTCTTTGGAATATTGGCAAGAAACGTTTTTGAAGTCAACTTTTTCTCTACATCGTTTCTTTATATATATCCGACTTGCATTTCGAATATCGATTAATCGAACGTGCCGATTTGTAGTTTAGGTATCGCCCGAAGCAGATGCAGATCGATATACTACGGCGCAAAGAAAAATTCATGCTACGGAATACATGACGCGACACGTATGAACTCCGAACTAGTCGAGGAACCGTCGGTCTCGTATAATTTTGTTTGTTTATGACCGTGCTGCTACTCGATTTTTCACCCCTAATGGACGCGCGCCAACTGACAAACGGCCCCCACCCGTCCTTTTTTTTCGTCTTTCCTTTTTCTTTCTTTCTTGTTTTTTTTTTTTTTTTTTTTTNTTTTTTTTAGATAGTCCGTCCTCCCCCGTTCCAACTAAGAGAACACCAATGCCGCCAGCTTATCCCGCTCGCTTAGTTAACGTCCGACCTAACGAATTTTCAACGAAAACACACGCCCGCGCCGCGTAATTTATAGCGAGTTCGATGCATCTACTTACGATGAACAACGAGCGAGCATCTTCCACCGTAGGCAGCCAATGTGTACATCGTTCAGACGCGAAAATTTTCGACCAAGACTGCGAAATTTATCTCCGACGAGGTGAGGAGAGGTAATTCGAGGGAAGAAAGGAAAACGAAAAAAGAAAAAAAGAGAAACGGGAGAAACAGAGGGAGAGGAAAAATACACGGACCCCTTTAAAAAACGAGTCAAAGAGCCCAGCAGCCCGCGAAAGTTTAATTTCGCAGCAGTATCGGCTTGTAGCGTCGTATAACGTTGGCGTTTTAAGCTGCGTCGTTGCATCCAACACTAAATCATAAGATATTAGAGGATGTAGCCAACCCTTCGTATTCCGGACAGCGGCCCCTTGCTCGAATCCTTCGCACCTTCCTGACCCGACCGAGGCTAGAACCAATTTTTCTCTCAACTGTCGCGCCGAGTTACGAAGAAATGAAGCTAGCCCTGGCTCCGCCGCTGCTCTCTGCTACACACCTTCTGTCTGCCAGCTTCTGTCTTCTTCCCCCCTCCCCTCCCCTCCCCTCCCTCCTCGCCCACCTTTTGTCCTTGAGTCCTTTCCTCTGCTTTTCCTCTCGCTTCTCTCTACTTCGAAATGAGTTTTCCTTTTGCGTCACAATCGTTTGCGCGAGACGGTCGCCCCTTGTTTCCACGACCGACTAACCTTTCGTGCCCGTTACCAGACGTCTTTTCACATCTGTCTTTGCTTATTCCCCCGTCTTCGTCGTCGTTTATCGTCAATTTCCCGACCGAATTTGCCCCTTTAACAAACTACCGATAGCGACAGAACGTGCCTGTCGGATGACGATTTCACTCTTTCTTAGGTGTATTTCTAAGTACCAATGTAGTCGAACTTGCAGGAATGATAACTCGAGATGACAATACGAAGCAGCTTCTCCAGACATTGTACATTTATTATTTGCACCAATATTTCATTTGCGTTTGGAAAAATTAAAACACGTCCAAAGGGATCGGCCAGTGGAATCCGCGACGCAACTTCGATTTTTCTAAAAGCGTCTCGACTGTGGGGAGGAACCATCTGGAAACCGAGGAAATAGACGAGCAAGAAATAACTACGCGAATGAAAGGAAGATAAAAATAATGGGAGAATCGAAATACGATAAGAGGAATAATAAAAAGAGGAAAATCGCCCGACCTGGTTCCAGATCCCTGAATATTTAATGCCTTCGCATGATCTCTTCAGGGGAGAGGAGGTTCTACGAGCAAAAAAAAAAAAAAAAAAAGAAAGAAATCTCCCAATCAAGAACTAACGGAATTAATTCAATGGTAACGAGGCTCGAGCCCCCCCGGCAAACTTTGGATAATAGTGTTTCCAGTATCGTGCCGCGGAAACTATATACACGTTCCCCGCGGAATAATCAAAATCTCGATGATAATGGGCTATCGTGTACAGTGCTAGTTGGCAGTATAAGGAACATTGAGATGGCAACTGGATGCCGAAACTGCAAGACGTATAAACCTGCCGGTACGTTGATAGAAACGGGACGTTGAGACGTTTTCGTCGTCGCAGTCCCTCCTCCCCATTGTGGCCGAGGGTATTAAATTAAACGCTGAAGAAACTACTTAATGCACGTTCCATATGCAGATTCACGTCTCCGCCCTGGCTTCCCTAGCCTCATACCAGAGGCAATATAGTCTCTTTGTATCCATTTTATGATGCCTGTTGCCATAAAGCCTTACCACCTAGAAAATGTAAGTGCGCAAAAGCTACTCGGAGCTTCCTCTCCCTAAGGTCAGTAAGACCTTCCCTGCTGCAGTCTCTGCAACTAAATTTAAACGGTAGCGCTTCTCTCCTTCGATACAGATTTCTGCTTTGGAGTGTCAAAATTTGGATCAGTCGGCAACGGGTCCAACGACTGTCGAATTTCTGACCGCTGGTATTCTGCGTTCTTTGCCATCCAATCGAAGTCTTTGACCGAGTCGGGTCAATTTCGATTGGAAATACAACGAAAAGAAGAAAGTTAACCTAGAGTTGAAAATTAATCGTACATTGAAAAATCTGAATTTGCACAAAAATCCGCGAAACCGATCCTTGTAGTTAAATCCCATTCTGTTTTCAAACAGTTTATGGGAACTTAGGCTATGCGCAGTGAGTGAAAGTGCTGATCGCTTAGAGATAGCTAGCGATGGAAGTCACGTAGTTATCGGTTATCGGTTTGATTGTTTGACGTGGGAGAGAGAGAGAGAGAGAGAGAGAGAGAGAGAGAATAGGGATGGCGAGCAATCTGATGTTGCACCGCTTTGAAGAATTGGAATATCGTACCCAGAAGAGCTAGAAAGGAAAGGAAAGCGAGGATGCTTTCCGGTGAAAGATCTATGAGGAACAGATCGGAATTTACTCCAGAACTTAGGGGAAGGGAGGAATGTCTGAGTGATTCTGCTACGCGGAAGAACCGCGTGTTTAATAAAAATGTTTCAAAGACCGACGGATCTAAAGATCCGTCGTGAATCCTTTCAATATTGTGGAGCACCGCCGTAATAATAAAATTGAATTGAGCTTTCGTTTAGATTTCTTCGTAGGAATACCTTAAGAAAAGCTCCACAACCAATTAAAAACGTACAAGTGTATCTTTGCGATCATGGTACTAGCAGGGAGTAATAAATCAAAGATTTTTCCGTTTAGACGTCTGAGAAAAACAAAAGTATGAAAATTAGTCAAGTACATTTGAATTTGGCCAATTCCAAATTGGACAGAATATTTTACGAAATGGAGATGAGTGAAAACTGTGGAACAGAATTTTTTCATAAATACGCTTCTGTTTCCAGGGCAGATTATATTTAAAAAGTGATCACGTAGCAAGATTATTTTCTTGATTTTGAGTTAACAGAAGTTTCTCTTTCTTCTCGCCTTTTATTTTTACTTTTCTTTTTTTTTTTTTTTTTTTGTTTAAATTATCCGGATCAGACAGGTACTTTCTGCACGTCAAGTTCTTCTTCAGTTTTCCCTCGCAATTCTGATTCGCTGTCGACGTAAACGTATGTAATAATATATCCGACGCCCGCCACGAAACAACAGACTAACAAACATTTCAATCATCACTGTCCTGTACTTTTCAGGCAAAAAGCTGCGAGGCTCCGTTCGATTTTCCAATCGCGGCCCAAGCGAAATGAGGCAAGGAAGAACGAAAGCAAGAAACAGAAGAAAAGAAACGGGGATAAGAGAAGGAAGAATGGAGTAGTGTTTATCGTGCGATTGCCGAAGGCGGCTATTTTGCCGTTGCGCTGTCACCGCCGTCGTAACGGAAATAAAAGGAAAACATACTTCCGCAGTTTCCATCGCTTTCCTCCAAACCACCGAGCCATTATCCGAGCTACGCTGCCGCGGGATTTTATTCTGTACCTAACTTACTCGTCGTGCTTTGAACGAATAATTTAACCGAGCTATCGAATCATTCGTATTTCAAAGAATTACGCTTCAACCACAGGACATGACTGTATCCTTTTATTTTCCTTCCTTTCTTTTTTTTTTCTTTTTCTTTTTCATTCGTTCGGTCGACGTGCAACGATAAAATAATTATCAGCAGCGTAATCGTAAAATCTGTTAAAATAACAACGTTATCGCTCTTACAACAACGATATTTTTTTTAACGTAGTCCCTTTGTCTGTTAACGCATCTGGCCCACCTTTGTACAAGCAGCTCTTTTATATTCCCAGAAAAGGTAATTTCTCAATAAATAGCAAGCTATACACGCACCGCTGTTTTAGACTTATCAATCCACTGCGATACACACTCGGTTAAGAAAGAACGTTGTCTTGGTATTGTGCTAAAAGCCCTTCACGTCCCTTCAGATCGTGAAATGCTGTTTTTGGATGCCACTGAGTACTAAAATATTACATCAGGTTGTTAAAATTTGGAGTAGGACACGTACAATATAATGAAACATGTCACGACACTGCTAATCGTTGTTTCTGCATTTCAGGCAGGACAGCAACCTTGCTCCTCTGTGAGTTTCACGCCGACCAGATCAAGAATTACGACGAAAATTGTTCGAAAATTGATCGCACGAGCATAAAAATTAGATTAACCGGGAACTAATGGAGAAGCTCGCGGCTTCCACCGAACGATTCAATTTTGCAACACCCTCCTCTGACCTGATTCCAAAGATAGGGGTGGCCTCTTTCGTACTCTCGCCTCATCCTCCGAGAAACTAATATCAATATGTTGAACATAAACGTGTCTACGACGCGGCACATACCACGGAACTGGATACAGAAAAAAAAGTAAAAAAAGAAAAAAGAAAAAAACAGTGAAACGCAAAGGGAAACGCAGGCGGAAGGAAGCTGTCTCAAAGGACTACGAATACGACGACTATCACCGTCTCTTTTCCTACTTCTTCGCCAGCAGATAACAGACAGGGGGGATGCAAGAACGCGCGAAGAAAGCAAATAAGAAGGGAAATAGAATTGGAACGAACAAGTGACGAAGCTGCTGGGTAAAAGCATCATGATTTAGTGATGAACTCGCTTTTACCTATTCCCTGTGCGCTCATAGTCGGTTTATAAACCAAAATTCGTAGGCCCGTGTTTCACAATTTACCATTACCAAGCGTACCATATCGAACTATCGCGACGTCAACTTTCTAGTTTCTACGTCTTTTCCGTGTACAAAATCCCGAACGTTTACGTTAAAAGTTGTTCGATACTATCAAACAATCAAAAAAAAAAAAAAAAGATCAAATTCTACTTTCTAACATCTGTGCAACAATTCTAAGCGTTTTTCCTTCTCTTTTTATTACGATATCTTTCGCGTAGATTCCACAATTTTACGAGATTAGATTATCTAGAGCGTTACTTGCTCGTTAATGAACGAAACAGCTTTCTAACGGCAAAAATACTTTCATTAAACGGAAACCTACGAAACCCTTTGACTCGTGTTCGTGAAATTAACCACATGGCGCTTCTTGTCACGGACATAAACTGCCACATAGTGAGAAACGAACGCGCTCTAGGTGCCTGAACTTTGATGTACGCTGCGGGCTCCTGTCAAGTTTATATACGTTAGACTACGCAAATTCAAATATCGGTGCACGCACAACTTCCCCGTTTATGAGGGGAACAGAGAAGGCTAATAAAGATCGCAGCGGGACGTCTAATAAACTGGCCCGGCTTACCGTACGTGTGATCCACGGCGTCCTTCCCTTGCACTTTGCCAAGTACGATATTACACGCTTCGATTCTACGCGAAGATATTACGTTTCACGTTTTTACTCGCCCAGTGCACAATAAAGTATTTAACTACGTGGCGTATGAAGGAATTAACAGGCGGCGATTTACATCGGACAGCGTAAAGGGAAGAATGAAATTTACGCGCAAGCGAAGTTACGACAGAGGATTTCACGCGGAGCTCAGCCGCGTATTTGAATCTTTGAATCTTTTACAGGCTGCCCGTAAGCTGCTAAGTAGTTTCTGCTAAAAAGAAAATTCGTCAATTCGTTAACCTACATATCGATCGCGCCCTGTTAGAAGCTATTCGGAATAAAAACAGCCAATTTTACATATCGATCGTGCTGCGCGGTTGCTAAATTCTTCTTATGATACAAATGACAGACATACATACAGAGAGAGAGACAGAGAGAGAGAGAGAGAGAGAGAGAGAGAGAGAGGTGTGCTAGAAAAGAACACAACGATAATGAGAAACGTCGAATCATAAATAATGTAGCAGCAGAAGACGCGAACGCGGCAGAAGCGGGTAAACGTGTATGTGCGTGCTAAATTGGTACATACATGGGTCGGTGTACATTGTGAAACATTTGGTAGCATTGCCCCCGACGTCCTTCCGCCAGTCCTTCAAGCGAACCTCTCGTTCGCGTGTTATCTGACTGTGTATCGCTCGGGTTAGCAAATGTCTCCAGACATCACGTAGGTAATAGAAATTCTCGAACAAGGCATCAAATCCAATGCTAGGATGCTTCGTATTCGCCTGTTAGGAATGGTTAACGAGACTTAGCTCTCAGTGTTGATAACGACCTTGTGTTTACCAAGCGTACGTAACAATTCAACGTCAAATGCCGTTGCTTTCGTTGAATTGAAACGCGCGAGAGGGAATATGAAACGAACGAGCCGGATAAATTCAAAAAGTGCTTCGATATTTTATGAAAAGGAAACGTAACAATGCACACGGCACGTACACGTATGCACGGGGCGGTACGCGTGTGAATTTCTTTCGCCCGTTTTTCCAACGAAATAGGACGCGACACGTACGCGCGCACCAGATCGATCGCGCATAACGTCAATAACGGGCGATTTAATTTCAAATAGGCGGACAATGATTTTCACTCT
The DNA here is from genome assembly GCF_011392965.1 of Frieseomelitta varia. Taxonomy (NCBI): domain Eukaryota; kingdom Metazoa; phylum Arthropoda; class Insecta; order Hymenoptera; family Apidae; genus Frieseomelitta; species Frieseomelitta varia. The sequence continues at coordinate 247,469 of NW_025109505.1, forward strand.
TTGCAGCTTCGTTTACGGTACGGGGTACACCGTCACGCGAGCACCTGGACTTTATAGAGTAACTCAATCAGGTGTGCTACAAGCATGCATATTTACTCAGAGACGGCTAATGTTACACACCTATGTAAACTGCGGGTTCTGTTGATCGTACCTGCAGGTCAAACATCCTACCTGGCTTTGAGCAACTATCCTGCGCGCTCTCTGTTCCCAAATTCCCAGAATCCTAATTTCACAGTGAAAAAGCGAGCGCAAACGTTAGCAATAAATTATCGTTCGCGAAATAAGAGGAAAAGATCCTAGGCGACCTCTCGGTCACGAGAGGTAAAGTTTCATCTGGTGGATGGGCTGATTTCCTTTTGACCGAAAGAAACGATCGAACATACTCCAACATACTCCAACATACGTTCCCCTTCCGAGCCAAAGATGCTCCATTTCCAAAATCGGAATCTGTCCTCTCGCTTTTTCGTTTCTCAAACTTCCGGGGAATTTAATCCGCGACATACGTTTCATTCGGTTAATCCTTGCCGTCAATCACGTTAAATCCACGTAGATCCTCGAGAGACGCAAGAAACGCGGGAAACATCGTGCAAGGTGAACAAATAGAGACAGAGGCGCAGAGAGTCTTGTTTCGTACGAACGGGCGAATGTTGATTAAAAAATTGGAACCGGAGTTTCAACGTTCGATAATTATCAAAATTCCCTTCGGTGGGTTAAAACGTACGTACGCACGCTCCTGCTCGAAAGTTAGAAGCACCCTTTTAGATGAAATACATTTTTTTTTTTTTTTTTTTTCTGAGACAGATAAAAATGTTGCAATTAAAAACTAAAAACTAGACTATGAATTTCTATGTAATACTTAGGAAAAATGCACGTACTTTTCTTTAATTATCTTCGTAATGTGAAACGTAAAATTTAGCGCTGCGAAAAGAAAAATAACGTTGCGAATAAAACGTGGTCTTCTCGTTTCTTTCGAAGTCACAACATGCTCCAAATTTTTTTCGCAGAAATGTAACTAGAAACACACTATCACGGTATTTCGCCCAAAATTCGTGAGAACGAAAGTATCTTTATTCCGTTTGCTACTCGTGTAACGAAATATGGAAGAAAAATTGGCTCGTAGAAGCCCCGACGACGAAAGGATCGACGAAAAGAAAAGACAAACTGCGAGTAAGTTACTTTGAAACCATAAATTAGATGGAACTACAAAAGCGAACCAGCGAGGCAACAAAGAAGAAAATAAGGACCAAGGATCGAGGATCTTTCAAATATTCTGTCCTCCTCTCTTTCTTTTTTTTTTTTTTTCCTTTTTTTCCTTTTTCGCCCGTATCGAGTTTGAGCAATAAGACAATGCAATAAATTCGCTGCACAGAGAGCTGCAGAATTTCTCGAAACTGCTCGGTATTGTCTTCCAATTGTTCTCTCCTCCATTCTCTCTTTCTTTCGCACTTCCCTTTTTTGTCAACCTAGCACGCTGAATATTAGTTTCGTTTGTAGAATGCACGATCTTCAGCATTTGACGCGAGATTTGCCTTTCTCCTTTCATCCCGGCTCTCTTTCTTCACTCTAGGCGAGCAAGAGGCAGTAACAAAGCGGGAACTCTGCTCGACTTCGAAAATTCTGCATTTCCGTTCCGTTTAACACGTCTCTCCGTGGAGGAACATAATTCTCGCCCGCAACGCAAACACGTAAACACGCGCGAACGTATATACGCGATTAGCATCGAAGAACCATCCTTTATTCTAAAATTCATTCGTGTTTTAAAGTTCTCCTGCGCGAGACGAAATTCGACGATTCCTCGGAGACGAAATCGAGAGATACAAGAAAAAAAAAAAGGAAGAAAAAAAAAAAGAAAAAAGAACGCGACTAGGAGATAGAGAGAGGTATCTTTTTCCCTCTTTTTATCCTCATCAACTCGTCTCTCTGCTTATGCACACATGCTGTAGAGTACTCGTCGGAACGACGGCGGGGAGCGAACGTAGCGGAGTTTATTGAAGTATCGCTAATCCCTCGGGATGATCCGGCAGAGTAACGTGGCAGCTGCGTCCTAGCATGCCTTAAAGTACAAACTGACGGACATAGGACGCCCATGATTTACTCGACCGAGTCTTGAACCCACAATCTGTAAAGCTTAGCGAGTCTGCATTTTCTGTCCTAGACTACAACTTCCTCTAGTTTCGCAAAGCTCGCGATATTAAAACCCATTCATTTTCTTAAGTTTTACCTAACCTCCGCCCTCCCCCTCCCCCTCCCCCACCCCCTTTCGTATCTCCGTTCACTTCGTCAACTTCCCGTGCAAGCTAAACCACGAGCTTTGAGCACGTACCTTCGATTGATCTTCGCACCGAGGGAACACGAGATGCGATCTACATTATTCCTCAACGAGCTCTTAGCCAAGTTTGATCATCGGCCCACTTGATCTATCGTCGCAAACGCAAGCATCCTTTGCGATAATTTTTCTCTCCTCTTCTTTTTTTTTCATCCTCTTTCTCTTCTTCTTCTTCTTCTTCTTCTTCTTCTTCTTCTTCTTCTTTGTTCGTTCATCGACACCAGATTGAATTTCACCGGAGTCAACGGTGCAAAGGGGCAGACACTCCCGATCTCTCCCGATTCCGTTGGGGGAAAAAAAAATTTATTCGTGAACCTGGGTAAATCTCCCCTTAGACCGTTTTCTTCTTTCGGAGTGAAATCCCACGGTGGCTTAGTAGGTAGGGTAGTTCTCGTTACGCCCGTTGATGCCACGGTTTCCACGGTTTTACGTGTTGTCCTGCCGTGTTCGTAAAGCGACTCACGTATTCCGGTGATGACGTCACGCGTGAAGAGAGCAAAATATAAAGCCGCGCCAGGACCAGTACCAAACTCTAACCAGATGTATTCGTTTGAGCGAGGTGGAAAGGAGAGAGGAGAAAACAGAGGCAGGTGTTGTATGAAAATGCACAGTTACAGAATTCTGCAAGAATCCTGGAATGTCATAAAATAGTTTTCGCACGCGTCGCCATCGTGTAAACCAAAAGGAAAGAACCTCGTGCGCGCTCGTTACTGGAATAACACTTTGCTCTTTGAACGCGCGTGCATCGAGGGAAACACGTTTGAAATGGGATATCCGCAGAAATGCAAAACGAAATGGACAAAGAGAGAAGAAAGGAAGAAGTAGAAAAAAAAAAAAAAAAGGACAGCCACGAATGCGAATTTAAGCACAAACTTGCAGAGCAAAACTGTCGAATCTGCGAGATGTATACTTATTAAAATTGCACGTGGAGATAACCGAGAGATAACAGGTAATTCTTTGTTGAGGAAGTTTGAACTATAGATGAGACCCGTGCGTAGTCACCTCCCCGCGGTGGGTCTTGGAAATTGGTATTATTCCCCGAAAATTATTATTTAGAGGTTAATACCAAGCTAAGAACTACGTGCTAGATTTAAGAAACTTCCAACGCGTACTTTAAGTTTGCTAGAAGCCTGAAGAATGCTTAACGAAACATAATTGATAAAGCAAGCGCGGTAGATTTTATTCTTCGGAGAATCATCTTTGCAAAACAATGCAAGTTTTCGCGACTAAAATTATCGATCGTGACAAAGAAAATACGCTACGTGTATTAAAAATGTACGAAATGGAATTGATGAAACGACGCGAAATACGACGAGAAAAATCAGAGTACAAAAATTTGCTAAAAAAAATCTCGAAATCCGACGACACAAGAAGTGCAATTAGGTCCACACTATATCTTGTCTATGGCATTATGCAGAATACCATCGATTTTGAGGATCACTTTAATCTCCTCAATTCTGTACTATCGACCCGAGAAGACACTGATTAATCGAATGGACGCTTATTGAAGGACTATCGCTAAGCTTGGCAATGTCGACAGAGTATTCATAGGTCTTACTGTTCGTCGAGCAAACTAAATTGATTAATCCATCGACGCGTTTAAAGAACGTTCGACATTTTATTCCACGATCCGGAAGTAACAGCCGGAATAGTCTGAAACTAGAAAACCGCGAAAGAAGGCAGAACAACGCACGATTAAAATTCGCGTAAAGGTGACTGAATATTCGTTAGGAAACAATTACTCGATTTACTCTCGCACTCGGGTGAATTGTTTCACGCGGCCGAAAAGATGTTACGTGTTGGCACTAGCTTCGCGTGAGTCGGTCAGAGGCCGCGTATGACCATTAGCATTCCTAAAATGTGACAGCAAGTTGTTATTAGTAAGCCATAACGTTAGCATAAAACGTCCGTTGGGATCGGTGGCCAATGGCAACCAAAGCGGAGACCCCCCTCACGGCTGTGGTCACATCGAGTTGGCTGCACAGAAGAGGTCGAATGCTATAACGTTATCACGGCTAAATCTGGGCAGGGCAACGACACGCGGTTAAATTATTAGAGCCTCGTTTAATTGGCCGTACACCCGACGGCTTGCGGTTTAGTCGTACACGAAACACCTGGTACTTTGGTTTGTTGTCAAATATCTTCCTACCTTGGAAGGTTACACAGCAAATAAATTTAACGAGGAATATTTCCCCGGAGCATTGAAGTAAGCCTCTCAAAATAAACGATAATTACATCGCCGTGGAAGCAAATTACTCAGCTTTCGCGTACAACGAGTGCGAGAAGAGCAAATTAATCGATAAACCATTCATTCCGACAACGATCCGATAACAGAAGCGACTGCGCAAAGTAGAAACGGTCGGCTGGTAAAAACGTGGAAACGAAAGTCTCGCGTAATTTGCACGCATACTCTTACACACGCGCGAAAATCGATCGTCGGGCCGCGAACCCAACAGCAAAGCACTGACTGTAAACGTAATTCCTCCCTCTAATAAAGAAATTGTCTCTGTTTAATGTGCCGCTTGTCTTGCGTAACTCGCGAGAGACGCTAATTAATCGTCCGGCAAAGTCTACGGGAATAAATGACGCGGCCTGGCCTGGCCTGGCCTGGCCTGGCCTGGCCTGGCGAATGCTGCTTTGCTCGAAACGCGACTGAAAGAAGAACTTCTCGTCCGAGAAGTCGAACTTGCCAAAGTCGAAAGTTACAGGCGATACAGCGCGCGAGCGCGTATCAATTTCGTTGCGTTCCTGCTACTCCAAGGCAGTATGATTATAATTAATTAAAGTAATTAACGTGATACGGTTCACGGCGAACAAGAGGATCAATTTTCTCGGTGATATTTACACCGTGCGAAACGTTGTGCTCGTTTTACTCGCTGCCGTTTAAGCGAATTACCTTCGAAATCTACGTGGAACAGAAAACTACGAATTACGTCGAATCGGCTCGATTCGTGGAGAATCAACCGTCGAGATTGGAAACATCCGCGATTCGCCAACTCGTTCTCTCTCTCTCGCTTTCCTCGCTCGATCTTTTCCCACTTGTCGCACGTGCCACGGGCACGGGCGTAAAGAGCTTAATCCGTTTCATTGCTCGTAGAAAAGTGGGGAAAGAAGCAAGGGAAAAGCGGCGCACGTCTCGCGTGACATCGGTTGCCGTTTATTAAGCGTTATTAAGCGGGGAAACGAGAAAAGAGCTCGACAGCGATGGATCTTTATTTTATACGCGCCTCGCGAATACACACCGCTCCGGATTATCTCGGCGTACAGCTGACTGACGTGAAATTCGAAAGAAGAGCCTTTAATCCTTCCCTCATCTCTAACGGCCGCCGCGCTACCCGACTATGAATTTAGCACATCTTCCGAGCTTTTGCCGAGCTGCTTTGCGATTAGTCGCCGATCAACGCTTCCGAACGTTATCCCCGTTTCTCTTTTTTATTTGCTTCATTTCCTCTTTCCACCTAACATTATTAATATTTGAAAGAAATCCCCGGGGAAGCAATTCTTGCGAAACGGAGCTACGCCACAAAATGTGAAACTTTTGCGTTGACCTTGCATTTCTTGCTGTGTGTTTGAATTGAATACATGGACAGAACAAAAAAATAGGAGCCTTGGAAAAGTTTTATCGCTACTTTTCGCAATGGTTTTAATGTCTCGCCGCAGACCTCTCGACTGATCGTTGATGAACGAATAAATAATATTTTGACTCACGATGGTAAGAGCGACAGTTGCGCGATAGTTGGCAAATTTTCGGCGTTAGGATAAAATTGATCGTGACGTGCACGGCGCAGCGGTCGTGGCGAGGAAAATATTTCTAGAATGCAATGATATAGGGAAAATGTTCGAGAAGAAAAGAAGGAAAAGGACGTGAGAGCCAAAAGTGGAGCAAACAACTCAACACCATCTTTAATGTAGGACACCTCGTGAGCTAAGTCTGTAGTAGGTTTCCGTGATACTCCTAAGAACGGTGAAAGGAAGAAACCTCTCCGAAGAATTCCGTTCTTTCGAGCCAGAGTAAAGAGCACAAAGTATGTACTTCCTCTCGGGATAAAGGTATCCCTAACGGGTGGTTTTATTATTATCGAACGAAACAAGCACGCACGACATCTTGTACCACGAGGATTCGAAGGGTTCGTACTGGCATAATTACACCCGGAACAAAAACAGAAGATAGCCAACGTGTCTCGATCAAAGTGTTTTAAAAAGGAAGAAACACCTCGTACGGAAACGGGTCGTTGAAATTTCTTTTTGAAACTATCTCTCGTATCGCGAATGTATAGAATACCTGAACAAAGGAAATGCTACAGTGGATCGGAGATAATTGCGACATTTTTCTCTTCGCGGGGAAACGAACATAATGAATTTTCAGAACGACACGTATTTACCATTGTAAATAACGGGAAATAAGACGACAGCAGAAGGTTTCCCCTCTCCGTGGAAGACCCCGGGGCTTTAAGGTTTAATGAAAAGAGTTGCGTACGGTTGATCCGTCTCGTAAGTCGCGGGGAATGGCTCTTTAAATCTTATCCGGGTTCGAATGTACGATTATCGGGAACAAGAAGGGTACACGGAATGGGAGGAATTGGATAAAACGTCGTTAATCGTTGAACAAAGCTGGCATTGTCGCGCTAATCAGCAATGGCCACCCTGATCGAAAATAAATTGTCGTGAAAGAGTATACGCCGCGCCGGCGTGTTTCCAGCCGGGCACGAACGCCACTTTTCTTTATTGCACTTTCATACGTGTACTGGGTACCGTTTCCAGGGGTGTGCTCTGAAATTTACCAGCCCGCCTTTTACCCGTCTGGAATACATACGTCTCCATGATCATAAATAAGTATATACGTGAACACCTGTTCGTGTGTGTGTGAGTATGAACTTGCGCGCGCGCGCGCGCGCGTGTGTCTCGATGATACTCGAAACGACACGAACAGCCGATTATCGACGATTATCAATCGATCGAGCAACGTTTGAGGAAAATCACTCGCAAGAGAGAGAAATACTTCGACTTGCACGTTATTTCGCACGGTAGAAATTGCTTTTATTGCGTCCAGACTAAAGACAGAACGGCGATATTATTCGGAACAAGGGGAAGAATCGACTTGGAGGGAATAGGGTATAAGGGGATGAAATCCATTGGTCGTGGCTCCTCTGACTAAATCACATCAACTTCGCACCCGTACGTGTTTCACCACCCTCCGCGTACGTGCCACTACATTCAAGCGCTATCAATTTGGCGCGCGGTAAGTAAATTCCGGTCAGTCTGACCAAACTTCGTTTCTGATGTAACTACACGCGGCAACATAATCATTCCACGTTGTTGTGTTACCGACAACAACGACGCGAACGTAATACTTTCGCAGAGAATGTTCTTCTCTCTCTTCCCCCCCCCCCCTCTCTCTCTCTCTCGCTCTCTTGTCGTCGAGGTGCACAAAGCAGAGCTGTTTAACCGATTTAAGGGTGGAAACCATCGAGTCAGTGGTCGGTCTGTGCCCCGATTGTAGTCCTTATCACTAGCAATAACAGGACGCACTCTCGCGTGCCAATGATTGCATGGTTCCTAGGCGTTCTACCGTGAGCACTGCCGTTGCACTAATACTATTATGGAACCAGGTCCTTGGATCACCATGAACGTACCTTGCCTTCTGTACCCTCCAGGAATACAGAGTAGGTTACGTACACGGTGTCAGTTGCATGTCCTAATCAGAGCTAATGTCTATTGTTCACTCGGTGGACACTGCTGGCAACGTACGGGGTAATCGATCACGTTCAAAGACTCAAAATCATCGAAAATTTGATTCGAGTTCAGTCGATACTTTACGTCGTACCTCACGAAACGCGGCGTAACACGTTCGAACATCTTACGGCAGGTATTAGCGGCTAAACGTTATTAAATTCGTGTTTTCAGCGCGCGGGCGATTTTCAGACCATAGTAAAATACAATGCGAGGGAAATACAACGCGTGATATGTTAGTAGCCATTAGTAGCGCAGTACGTGTAGTTTGCCTTGTATCGCGAATATTAGTGTGCAACGTTTCACGTAAACTGGATATATTTCGCACGCTAGAATATGATAGAGCACGTATGCCGCGCATTGCTTTTGTTCGTGATTTTCGCACGGCGTTTCCCCTGGCGCGGAATATCTCGAAAAATATTACGTTAAAACAACCTGATCACCCATGCTTTTATTATATCGATATTATTATCGATATATTCTTCCTCCTTGATTGTAAATTCCCAGATATCCGATGTCCAATAAAATCTTGAAAAATTTCTGATTATTTCAATCCGATTATATTCCTTTCTACGGGGGGCATACGTACATCTAGCACGAATATACATTGCCGATGCATCGATGTCAATACTTTTAGTGATCGTCAAACGGAGTAGAACATTCGTGACTTAACATCACATTGTCAAGCGAATAACGGAGTTTTAAGTGACGTTAATAAAATCAGGTGTCAATCGATTTTCTGGATAATGCGTTCTATTTTGTAAATGCTTCTCCATCGACACTTCGTGTCGAAGATATCAACGAGATATCACTGCGATCGTTGCAGGTAAAGAATGGACAACAAAAAGAAGTAATCGAAAAGATAAATAATGAAAAAGAAAGTGATATTCAGTCAAACTAAACACGGTGTCGTCTAGGAACGCGCTACGGTGTCGAAAATCTTGACAAATGAACAAAGTTATGAGGAATAATTTCTCTTGTCGCCCGGAAATCGTTCATTCTTGAAAGGGTTCTTTAATTAATTAGCACACGAATCAATATAAAAAAAAAAAAAAAGAAGGTCACGATAGATGGCGGAGGAAAACGTAACGAGAGTAAAACAAGAAATATCAGAGATATTTCCGGGCAGGTCTCTTGAAAGAAAGAAAGATGAGAGGCAAAAGCGGGTGAAAACGATGGAGCTAAAAAAGGTAAGAGTGGGATTACTTGGCAAACCAAGAGACCCGAAGCCAGTACTGAAGCATCAGCCTCGGGCCCTAGTTACACGATGGCTCGGTTCAGGTTCTACCGCAATTCGCGAGTATATAGTGCTTCGAATCTCCTGGTTTTCCTAAAAGATCTACCAGCATAAACCAGCTGTCTTTATTGCCTAGCCCAATTCTCCTACCCGAAGTTTCCACCGTCTACACGTGTCTATTTGGTCATTACGATTCATAATTAAATGCATACATCCGCCACTAAGGATCACTAACGCCACTTCTGTGTGTGCATATATTAATCTAGAAGGGATTCATTGTTAAATACTGTGAAAACAAACGGTATATATATCTGTGCAATCGTTCGAACATCAAAAATACATTTTATATGTTCGGCAGAGAAAGAAAGGGAAAAGAAAAATTGAAATAAATCGTGGCAGGAAGAAACATACCATCGCATGTTGCCACTATTCGTGTCCATTTTATTTATCGCCTGTTAACCCGCCGTGACTGTGGCCGACGTAATCGCAGAGTCATTAAAGTCATTAAATCACTACCACCTATACGATCCTATTTCCACACTCTCGCCGATCTTCGATTTATTCTATACACGTTTTCCTTCGTGCTTTTACCACCCTCCATTGTTACTCACATAGTGAACTTTATCGCGAATAACACTCATTCTGTCTCTCTCTCTCTCTCTCTCTCTCTCTCTCTCTCTCTTTTTTTTGGCAAAGCCGAACGTGACATAAAAAGGCGTCATTCTCATAATATTGACTTTAATAATTTAACCTTAATTTGAAAGTTTTTCGTTTAACTTTCTCGTTGCACGATGGATTTAATGCTTTTTCACGAAGAAAAGAAAGAAAGAAAGAATGAATGAAGGAAAACACAGTGTATTAAGCGAAACAGAATACAACGTGATTCATTATGAAATATCAAATATTATTATACAAGAAAAAAAACGACAGACTAAAGACTATAAAACGTACTTCGAGGAAGCTAGAAGTGTAGCTTAGGTTAGTGAATGTCGAGCAGACTCGAGTCTAATGAACGAATGGGGTCTCTGCAAAAAAGGAAAAGATAATAAAAAAGCTTACCGGTCGCTTGTGTGCGGTCAGTTACTTTCCATTCTTTGCTGTTCTTATTTTATTCTACTCTGCCGGTGCAACGTTACTACATCACAGTTGAATTCCAACAACAAAAAGAACGTAAACTTTTAATGATAAAACAAGAGCTATTCTATTAATAACATTTACAAAATTTCCAATAAATGCTTTTCGTTTAAGTAAAAACGGGGTATTGATTTTATCCATATAACGGTATATAATTTAACGTAATTTTCTCAAACGGTGCATAACTGAACACAAATTTTTTTCAAATTTTTTACATGATCGATGAAATTTATATGATTTATATAATTTTCATACAAAAACCAGTATGAAAATAGAACAAACCGATAAAACCGATATCCTCAATTCAAGTAACATGAAAAGAATATAAAATGAGATGAAATGATATGAATGCGAATAAAAAGAAATATAACTTTATAATGGGTAATTTCGCTCGAAATTTATAAAATCATTCAAACGAAATATCGAATAATTAAAAATAATATGCAAGGATGTATGTTCAAAAGTATGCTGTATAAATCAATATGATTCATGTTCGAGATACAACGTTTAGTTTTTGTTCCTGATTTTCCATCTTACCCTCTTCTTAACCACATGAAAGCAAGTGTACCAACCCTTCAGTCGGTGTATCAGAAACCGTGCCTGCGTCAACTTTATTGAAACTATATATACACGTAAAAATTATAATTGATCATCCAGCTTATGAGTTTTTTTTAGTATTATTTATTCAAAATTAAATAAACTCTTAAATTTATTTTGTATGTTTTTTAGCATTCGATAGTTCAACGTTTTAAAATCATAATACTTGTAGTACAATTTTTATTTGTTTTTACGAGTTAAAATTTAATAAATTTCTTCCTTTTTATATTCATATTATATAATTTCCTTTTGGAAGCAAATTTGCAGTTGATAAAGAAGCATTTGAACTGCACCTACGGTCGGTAATGCAATTTCTAGAAATGCGCCGGTAACAAGAGTAGAGAGTCGTCGGTATAGACTTACCTTCGTTTCTTGGAATTTTATGGTAATAAAACGGAAAGGTTTATAGACAATCGTTAAAAAACGAAAAGATATATTTTGGTTTCATATTTTTGCATATTTCTAAACATACTGGAATATACTGTGACTGTTTGAGCTTTAACAGACTTAAAAGAAATAAAAAAGAATGTACTTTATCTCAAATAATTACATCCCTTACATTCCTTTCGTAAAATATTGTTTTCTTTAAATATATTACTTATATTAGATTAATAAACAATATCATTGAAATGCTGCCTTATTATAGTAAGATGAAGCAATTGTCTGTAAGCTCAAAACAACTGTGTATTCGATCAAGTTAAAAGAAATCACTCAGCTCGAGAACGAAGGGGTCACGATTTACAGATATATCGGAAGGAATACTCACTAATACTTATTAGTACTAATTAAAAATTAAACGAGTATAAAACTGAATTGAAACAAGTGAAAAAACAAATAATTTCAATATGATATGTTATCACTCTAACGTGATAAAAATAATAAACAAACTGTCCTTTTAATTATGTACAAATTAAAGGCAGAAAAAAATTAAGAACGTATGATTAATACAATAAAATAAAAATTAACAAATAAATAATACATCAGTTTCTGTAAAATCTCGATTAACAATACGAAAATAACAATAAGTTATCAACTGATATTAATTACACGTTCTATGATAAAGAGAAAATGAATTTATTTCATATCAAACAAACAACTTTTAATTATCGAGATTTTACATTGTTATATTAATTGAATAAAAATTTAATGAGAAAAATTGTCACATTATTCAGCAACAACACATACAGAAATGTAGAACAAACACATAACAGTGATTAATGAGCTTTACGAAGGGAATAAACCATTGATGTTTTATCATACAATTAAAACATTTTATATTGAGAATAAAATCTATCAATAATGCCAATGATTTATAATACTTATTTGACATAAGTAAATCTATAAATTTAATAATACTTAAATCTATAATATTTCATTTGCAAATTAATTCTTATTCATTGCTCATTAATTCTTATTCAATGTTTTCATTTGTAGAAATATATATCTAACTGATTTATCAAATATTCAACAGAAATGTTGTACGATACATATGAAATTTGAATGTGTTCCTTTTTAACAAGTTGAAAAATTCATGTTTCATAGAAGTATATGTTGCTGAATACATACGTAATAAATAAATAAAAAAAAAAAATAAACTAATCATACTTGCAATAAACATTTGAATGTTTCCCCTCTAGGATCGCACTGTTGATACGCACCTGTTTATTTTCTCAATACTGGTTCTATTTCTCCTTATTCTGAAAATGAATTAAAAAAAGGTTAGTTTAATATGAAGAATTGCATAAGTATTAAGAAATGCATTAATTGAGAAAATTAAAAAAATTGTACATCTAAAGGAATTAACTGCAGTTTTACTGTTCTTTTTCTGTTTGTAACACAAATTTTTAAAAAGATAGATACGTATAAGAATATAAAAGAAAAGATTTAGATTTGCAATTCAAATCTATAACCATCAAAAGAAACTGAATGTAATGTGAAACAATAAAATTAACATAAAGTGAAAATCTGTAGAATATAAACTCTATTTACTAATATTATAATGTTAGTTAAATGTAACGTAATTATTAATGTATTTAGTATTAAATATGATTTAGGAACATTACAAAATCGATACTTTTCTTTCGGAGGAAACGAAGAAAAACAGAAAATTACGTAGATACAAAGTATCATTTTTCAATGATAAATAAGAAATATGATATGCTACGGAGAACACTCACGAGAAAAGTTAAGAAGAATGACAACGTAAAAATAAACGACAAACACTGCGACGATACAAATGGAAGCATTGTAAGATACAAGAGGTTATATGTTCTGACGCGCTTAACTGTCACGCGATGCATGCTTGCTTATACACCTTTCATACGATTTGTACTGATGTATCTGAACTGCAATCATATATAGTAAAGTATTACATTTCAATAACGATTCACTGTGATAATTTGACCCAGATGTAAACAAAATGATTATCCCTGTTGTTTAGAGGGCGACCATGGAAAGGTAGAACAAACGATTATGTACAGAATAGCAAAACACTCACCACTGCTTTCGTATAAACGTCGACCAATTCGATATCAACTAATTTCCACCCTCACATTGTAAACTGACATGCACTGTACCTATTTACTACACACTGACTTACAAAATATGTGTAAAACATATAAAAAAGGCAATAATTAGGAAACTGACAAGAAAGTCGCCATAGCGCTTCAGTACTGGGCGGCCATATTGCTTTGCTTCCCTCTACCTGACATTTCGCGGGATTTTATGAAACTGTTTAATCGTTCATTCACGTAATACAAAATACCTACATAGTCAAATACATATTTTTTTCTACTCAATTCCTATCTATTATTGAAAAGAGTAGCTGTAAAAAGAAAAGTTATTGAAACGAGAAATTACAAATATTATATAACTTACAATTTTATATAAGATTTAATAATCAAAATGTAATTGTTATATCAAGCTAAAATTATTCACAAATGAAATTGAATCTGATTTTTATACATGATTCATGCCAATTCACAAAATCAGTGAATTTAAAGAATTGTAAATGTTTATTTATAATATTAAACAAAAATGTGCTAAATATAAACTATATTTTTATTGTAAAAATAAAAGTAAGTTTTATTATTTATTTCTTAAATAATCTATATAAATTAGTCCCTCTAATTCATTAACACTTATAATATACAAATATCTGAACAATAAAAATGTTTTGTAATGTTTAAAGCTACTGAAGATGCGAATTATAATCAAATTAATTATATACTCACTTATAAAATATATCTGGAGTCTTGTTTGTTTAAAGCTTTCTATTAATATTACAAATATTTTTGTAATTTGCCTTCATAATATACATTGTTAATTCAAATACATAGTCTTATATTATATTATTATACATAATATTTATTACTAGAATTCATATTCTTTATATGTAACAATATATGATCTTATCGACCTATCTATAGGTCGACCTTCTTCAATAAATCCATCAAAAGTAATTTTAAAATCCAAACACATGTATGCACAAAAACTATTTCCATTACATTTTTTAAATGGATACACATATACTTGTTATTTTTACTAATAGTGTGTATTTGTTTTATACAAAATCTTTCAAAATTTTCCTTTTTGTGAATTTATAATCTAAATTATCTAATTCATAGATTTCTCTGTAATCACTGAGAATAATCAGATGAAAAAAAAATAATATCTATATCTACTAAAGATAGTTATTGAAATATACTGATAATAACATTAAGATAGTAAATATTACTTTAATCAATTTACTTAACTTGAAATATGAAATAAAATTATTTCTTAATCTCTTTGTAGGATTAATTTATGCATCTTTATGTTCACTAATAGTAATTGAGAATGACTGACTTTATACTAATTATTAGAACTACTAGGTACACATATCATCAAGTAATTAATAAATTCTGGTATTTTAATCTATTAATAAGTTTTGACTATATCAAAATTCTTATATATAAGAACTACTTATACATAATTGGTGTATAGTTTGCTAAATATTGTAAGAAGGATATATTTGGAAGGCATTTTTCAGAAAAAAAACTTATTAATTATACAACTGTAGCTAAGAAAATCATAAAAATCATAGCTGATTTTTAAAACTTACTCTTCATTGTAATTTGCCTCCAAAATTTATAAATTAAACCTGAGAAAGAAAAAAAAGAAAAAATAAATAATTAATGTATTAATGGTTAATATGAATTTGCAATAAGTAGTACATGTAATACAAATTAACTTAAAAAAGCTTATTTAAATCACAATATTAATGAAGACAGAATTAATTTAAAAAAATTTTAGTAACAGTAAAGAAAATAATAGCAAAAAAAAGAAATAAAATAAAATTGAAATCTTACTCTTTTGTACAGACATATTTTTTTTTTTTTTTTGTTTAAAAATATATATAATTTGAAAATTAATCATAGATAATATATAGCGTAGATATGACATTATATTCTCATTTTAAAAAGAATCATAGGTTTTGTCATAGAATGACAATAAATAATAAAGTTTGAAACAAAAAGATTTTCTTTTATTACGTTCCAAATCCAAATTTGCATTTAAATGTGCGATGAACTAAAGACTTGCATATTAAATATAAATTTTTTAAAGATTTCATTGTAAATAACTTGAATACTATTGTAATATAATACTATTGTTTTATATAGTAATATGAATAATTTCCCCTAGACCAGTTAAATATTATAGACTATTAAGAATTTTTTTCTATTGTGTTTTCATTATTTAATATTTTTATTGACAATAATTATTGATAGTAATATAATTACATTAATATAATAAAGATCCATAATAATCATCCTACGATTTTCGAAATAATCGATATTTCTCATGATAGATTTTTATACGAGAAAGATGGCGGAGAAAAGCATGCCTCGTAAAGAAGAAAGTGTTATGCAGAAGAATCATCCAGAAAGAAACATCATCATGATCCAGAAGTTCTCAGATAAAAATTTAAAAATTTAAAACAACTGTTATTAAGAATATACGTAATAGTAAAAATTTTACTATATAATATAATACAATTTCTCATGCCTCAGTTTAAAGTAATGACAACTTTTCATCAAGTGTGTGAATATTTTCGTTCTTTTTAAAGCATTTCTTATGAATTTTATGTATTTGATTTAGATCAGAGTTTTTTATTTTCTATTTCAAGTTATCATTTCATACGAAACGAGCGATTACAACGCCCCAACGATAAAATACACAATATACTTCCTACGATTCTCGAAATAATCGATATGTCTCATGATCGATCTTTAACTGGAAATTGGCGGTTAAAAATGGCGGAGAGTAGCACACGTCACCTGTAAAGAAGGAAGTATTGTCCAGAAAAATCATCCTGGAAGTGTCACCCAGAAGTTCTTAGGTAAAAATTTAAATCAATACTTGTTAAATATGTACTTATGTTATTAATTTTTAATATAATACGTGCATTTACGGCTTCAACTCAAGGTAAGATTTAATTTAACCAAATTATTACACATAATTTTCAACAATTAAAGAAATAATAGCACATAAACATTTAAACAGAACATATTGTGATAAAAATTATTTATAATTTTATATTAAAATTTAATTTCAATTCTAACCAGCAAATATTGTGACCTTGTAATATGATTAACTTTTTATTATATATATACATGTATATAATATGCTTTTATTTCTATTTTAACATTTTCTATTCATTTGTTGATTCTTTAACCTCATGTTGCGTAATTTTTAACAATTCCAATAATAAATTCAGTAATTTAGTAAGGATGTACGTATTTATTAATCTAAATAACTTATTTATGAATCTACATAATAGTTCTATTGCGTAATATAATAAAATTTCTCATGTCCCAGTTTAAAGTATTGACAATTTTTCATCAGGAGTGTGAATATTTTCGTTCTTTTTAAAGAATTTCTTATGAATTTTAAGTATTTTATTTAGATCAGAGTTTTTTATTTTTTATTTCAAGTCATTATTTCGTGTGAAACGAGCGATTACAACGCCCCAACAGTGAAGTACGCAATATACTTCCTATGATTCTCGAAATAATCGATATGTCTCATAATCGATCTTTAACTGGAAATTGGCGGTTAAAAATGGCGGAGAATAGCCCACGTCACCTGTAAAGAAGGAAGTATTGTCCACAAAAATCATCCTAGAAGTGTCACCCAGAAGTTCTTAGGTAAAAATTTAAATCAATAGTTGTTAAATTTGTGTTTCTGTTATCAATTTTTAATATAATATGTGCATTTTTCAATTCAAGGTAAGGTTTAACCAATAATTATTACATATAATTTTCAACAGTTCGGGAAATAATAGCATATAAACATTTAAATATATATATAAGAATATATCATGTTAAAATTATTTATAATTTTATATCAAAATTTAATTTCAATTCTAATCAGTACAAATATTCTCACCTTGTAATTGACTAACTCGTGTATATATATATACACACACATTTTATTGTATGCTTTTACACACACACTTCCATTATAACATTTTCTATTTATTTACTAATTCTTTAACTTCATTCTTTAGTTCAACATAAACACAACGTTTTTGTGTGTGTATAAGGTTCTTCATGTTGCACCTGTTTCTTTGGCATAACAAATAAACACTTTCGACTGAACATGATTTGTCGTAAAAAGTAAATACAGTGTATAAATTCGTCTTAAATATCGTGCCTGTTCGGGCAGGATCGCTCCATCCCCTACTATTTTCCTAACTGCGAGACGAGACGTGTCGCGGTCATTCGGTCGTCGAATTTCGTGACAACAATACGCATTACGTCGCATTAGGCTCGCAATATTTCTAACCTATCGGTGGTGTTTCTTCGATGGCATCGCTTTTTCGACACTCTTTTGCTTCCATTTATATCTCATTAATAATATCATTTAATTAATACGCGTGTGTTTAACGATTCGATGAGCATTACGATAACAATAATCGTAATGCTTTGAAACTTTATGTGCAAATTTTCACTTCAGTCGTCGATTTCACTTGTACGGTTACCGGTAGCTTGTCTCGTATGTTTCTTTAATAGAATTTGAAGTTGATTATCGTTTTATTTTTACACATTTTGCTTTCGTTTGGCACATTTGTTCTGACTTTTAGTTTCTTTTGTAGGTTATTTCGTGATTCTAGAAATAGGATAGAACACAGACGCCATGTGATTATTAATGGACAATCTGATGAATTTTGATGGAAAGTTGGCAACATTTTATTCATTTGGATAACATTTGGTATACAATTTATATATA
>NW_025109505.1:266770-379719 GCF_011392965.1 Frieseomelitta varia
AAAGTTGTGTGTTAAGCTCGGGTGTCGGAGGCGTCCCGGGACGTCCTCTCTAGTTTAGGTCTCTGCGCCCGAGTGGTATGTAAGAGAACCGTGGAGTGAGTGTGTTGGTGTGCCTGTTCTTTTGTCATCTTTTAAATATAGGGTCCCTGAATAGGATAGGTAGCATACTTTCTGGTGTGAATGTTTAATTATAAGTAGGTAGGGCCGGGCAGGTTGGCACAGTCTCTGGTCGCGTGTCCCTTTTTCGCGTGTCCAACCTGTTTCAGGAAATCTAATTTGAAAAATCGACAGTGAAATTGGTACAAATTGAGCATGCCATTTGTTTCTGGTTTTACCCTTCGATTTTTCGAATTTAATATCGCGGTCGCGGTCGCGGATAGGTCGCGAGTAGGTCTCGAAACGAACGTTTATATAGGTATTGCTCGAGCACGCACGTGCGAACGGACAACGATCACTATGATCGATGGTCGTCCATGTGTATTGGGGTCAGCTTCCGCGGTTTATCTTTTTATTTCACCTTTATAAGTTATTTTTTGGTTTACGATTAGAAAGACTCGAGCTAAATGTAAGTTTCAGCGGGCATTGCGCTCGAAGAAAGAAAAGGCTAAGAGCCGAAGAGGCCCGGCAAACTGTCACGAAGAGGGTCACAACAAATGGTTTCTCATCCTCTGGATCATTTAAATGATTTTAGAGCATGGGAAGTCATTCTGGTTACTACTTTGTCGCTATGCTCTTTTAGTATTTGAAGTTGTATTTTTTTTTCTTTTCTCTCATCGTTCATCTTCATCGTGGGCAAATCGCGGTTTTTCTTATTAGTGTTGCGAAAGATCGATTACGGGTTGAATTAGAATTGTGAGATAATTTTGCGCCTGTTTATTAGTGTTGCAAGAAATTGATTACGGCTTAAGTAGAGCTGCGATGAAATGATAATCGTGTTTGCTTTAGGGTTGCGAATTATGATATCGCGATTATCTTTTGCAATTTTGATTTTTTGAATATAATATATTTGAATTTTTATAGTTGTTTTTAGTTTATTTGTTTTCCTTTAATAAAATTGAATAAAATTTATCTTCCTTTCTATTGATTTTAAATTGAATTATATAGTCATTGCTTTTAATTAATATTTTGTTCGTACAATATTGTTCATAGTAATTTTCATTGAATTTAGTTTTAGAGTTAGCGTTGCGACATTATTTCATCGTGATTTTCAATTATTTTTCCTCTTAGTGTTGCGATAATGAATGAAGTTTCTTGAAGTAGTGTTGCGCTTACAGCATGCCCAAATTCTTCCACTGATTTCGTGGAAGGTTGTTCCTGTTCCTGGATCACTTGATGCAGCTACAAGAGCTGTACCTTTACGCCTGGAGATTTTCATTAGTGTTGCGAATATTTAAATATGAGTGCATAAATTGATATTTATTAATGTTATGTAAATAAAATGTTCTGTTATAATTTAGAAACTTTTTTATTTAATAATTGCTTTCCAATAGTAAATTAATTAATATTGCAGTTATAAATAAAAGCACTCTTCGCGGTTTATCTTGAAAATTTTGTATTTTATTTCTGATTTTACTAAATTAGTGTTGCGAAATAGCATAGATTCCACTCACGGTTTATTGTTCTGATTTTTATCGAGTGGGCAATTATAACAATGATTAAATTTTAGTATTCCTTCTAATTACACGTTTGCTTTCTTTTTCAGCACTCATTACCAGAGCATTTGTTTGGTAACGATTATGATACCACGAAGATATATTAGGAACATGTAAATAAATGATAACAACATATATAGCATTTTGTAGGACATTAATTTATTTGAAATATATTTGAGTTAGAACTTCGTTCCGAATTTTTAAAAGAATTATTAACAATTAATTGCTCGTTATTAAAGTTATAATTTCCTTGTCTGTGTTATTTCCTATTGTTACATTTAAGAAATTCAAAACTCTGAAATTTTTAAATATAAAAATACACATAGAAATACACACACATTTGCTCTTGTCTTTTTTCTGTTTATTTGGATAAGTATATAAATGTAGTTTTTAAAAATCTTTAGAGTTTTGATAAGGCCGTGAAATTGATTGTGGAAATCTTGTTCAATTTGTCCAAAATATTATCAAGTAATATTTTCAAAATAGAAATCCAGCTTTTTGAATATATAATCCCATCTAGTTGTGATACTAATCGTTAAAATATAAAACTCAAAATTTTTCAATTTCGAGACAAAATTTTCGAGTTAATTCAAATGTAAAAATTCATAAATAATCCATAATTGTATTTGTTTCAATTTTTAGTGTCATTTTATTAATTACGGGTTATTATGTAAGCACTCGATCTATCATAGTTGCGCCATCTCGGTGTTTCTCGGCGAAACTACCTGGAATTATCGATCGATATAAATTTCTTTTGTTTCTGAACTTAATATGTTGAATTTCAGAATTTTGAAACTCAGGATTTTAGAAAATATTATTTGTTCTTATAAAGGTTAAGTTTTCTTATTTGATCATTTAATTTTATTGTAAATTAATGATTGGTTTCATTCATTCATAACCAGATGTCGCCACTATGTGTTTACCGAGCACGTCGGTATCTTATTTACAGTTTGTAATTGACAAAATTAAGTAAAATATTGAAAATTACAAAACTAATCTTAATTTTCTTTCATTTTCGTTAATATGAAACTTTGATGTTTGAAAAATGCCAATTGTACTCGGAGAAATTCTCATTTCTACTTTATCATCTCTCTATTAGTACCGTCTGTCGGCGCTAGATGGCGGTCGCATCTGTGTTCTTAGTAGCTTAACCGGAAGGAACATAACTTGCAGAATTGATTTTTTAATTTTTCGGGTCGTGCATTTTTCCGTATGTAGTTGGAAATTTTTTTCAATATCAGTTCAGAATTTTCAATTTCAGTGACAATATTCACATTAATGTAGTTATCCTTTAATTACTGAAACTTTTTCGCATGCAGCGCATGTAATAAAAGACCCGAGAAGTTTCTGCAGGCATAATTTCCATAATTTCCTTGTAGTCGAATAATTACATAATAAGTCCTTTGTAAAAAGTACAAAGGTTCCCTGGAATACGGTATTTCTTTTCTTTCTTCGTGTATTTCCTTGATAATAAAAATCAAATCTCACAGAATTTTAATATTTATCGCCTTTGCGGTTTGTCGAGGCGACGATATCGAGTATTTATTACTAGTAGCCAAACGCAATTGCCAGGTTGGACAATGGGTGAATGTGGGGCAAGAAATTTTAATGAAAACCGCGCGGGTTTAAGTTGTCACGCACGTCAAATGTTTCACGCGACAAATTGTGAGCATCGTCGGAATATGTATTTCTCAAGGCAAGAACTTTGCATTCAATGTATGGAGACCATCGCGTTAAGAGTCGTTACCTGAGTTTGGTTATCCGCTGCTGTACGAAAGCACATAACTTCTATAACGAACTCTCGAACGAAGTTTGGTGACTTCCTGCTTCGATTTCAGCCTCGCATAGCTTACTTAATTAGTGTCAACAATTTTCAGACACTAATTCAACAACTTTCTACCCGGATTACTTCATTCTCTCAGGAAAGATTATCTGAAGAGCGCGGTCGTTTTTATAGTGGAGGTTCATTGTCCTCCAGAGTTGAAAATCAGGATACTTTATACTTGAAATGAGAATGGTGAAGGTAGTGAATTTTAAAAATAAATTAATCTGAAGATGAAGCAAATAAATTCCAAAATCCCTTCTCCGTAAAGATAATTTTCGGAATTTTTTGGCAATAGACTTTTTTGATAAACAAATATTTTGATATTTTTAGTTAATGGCATGTGAAAGTTGTCACTTCTTTTTTGAAAAAAAAAAAAAAAACATTCTCACGTTCGGTAGTCTCAGTGTAAAAATTGATATTATTCCTATAATGTAAGTTAGAGTGCCGAATAAATCGAAAGTATCTTTCAGCTGTACGTTTTGCATTAATAATTCGTACGAATGTCAAATGTAATCCCAAAAACTTTGCATCGAAGATATGTTTTCGTTCTTGGTTGTAGACGACGGTATAACGGAAGGGTGGGAAAGTTGCGGGGGTGGAGTTTAAAACTCGCAGGAATGTATGTGTGTGTACGTGAACGTGTGTGATGGTGTAGCAGTCTCTTTCCATGTTTCTGATTACTTTACAAACTTTTGCACGAGCAATGCAAGGAAAGCTTTTAGATGCTTGTTCCTAGTATGTCTTACGTAAATCATGTTTTGAAAGAATCGTATTGTTCGTTATCCATTAAATTGCACTTTTATGCAACGTTCTGCGAAATCTTGTACGTGAAAGGAAATTATCGTTGAATACGTAAGCATTATTGTAGGCACGTAGACAGTTTGTCGAAGAATTTATCAGCCCTCGCGTACATTTCAGATAAAGGATATACATTATATAGAAATATGTCTAGTAGGTGGAAACGCGCTTGAAAAATCGGTCAGTGGTTAGAGTTTTGCAATTCTCAGTGATAGTAATAAGGATTACAAGGACATTAAATTTTACTCAAGGTTTTATAATAGAATATCAACTTGAAACGAGATGCAAGTCTAAAGTAATCTAAAACATACTTGTAGCTCCTTGTAAAAAGGTATAGCTATAGCTAGACTGCGGATATTTGTGCAGATTTGTATTTTTTTTTTTTTTTTTTTGAACTTAATTAAAAAGTGAGAAATAGATAGAGAAGTATTTTCTTTAATAAATATTATGACCTATAAACACTATACTTTGAATATTTTCCTGATTTTCGTACATTATTTTTGTATCCTTAAGTTTTCCATGAGTATACAAAGTCTTCAGTCTAACTAATTTGTTTTTTCTCACAATAAAGTAAAAATTATATTGTGTCTAAATATTAAAATTACTCGTATTCAGAAAGCTCTGATTTGAACGACGTTGAATTTTTTTTAGAGATGCTGGAAATTGATTTCAAAAAAAAAAAAAAAAAAAAAAAAACGCATGACGAAGATGCGTGCGTGCATGTAGATTATGTTCGGCCTTTGCTATCGCCAGAATAATTAGTAATTCTATTTAACACTTAACTGCTATACGTACTATACTGTAGTTACATTACCATACGTACCATGTATTATCGCACACACTCTCTCACTTCGGTTTTCATTTATGAAATGTGAAAATTTCATTTTGATATTTTTATTGGTTACGAAAGCTGAAGGTAGCCAAATAGCTCACAAGCCGGTTCGTGAATTCAGTTTAAACTTGTCGCAGTAGCACGCGCGAGAAAATATGTTGGATATGCGTGTCACGCGGTTGTGCAAAATTAATTTGTAGTTTTGTCGAGGAAAAACACGTTGTTTAATATCTGTGAAAGGAACGGAGGATCACTGTTAAATAGACCGCGGATATTTACTCGGTCTTATGTTTTTATCAGCTAGATTAAAAAAGTCGTACGCGAGTACAGATTTCTTTCACCTGCTAAACGTCGTAGTGAAAAATTCATTTCGTGCATATTTTGTATATTTTCAAATATTCTTCTAGCTTTCAGTTTCCCAGTAAATGCATAGTAATTCGCGGTCCACTATTAAATTCACGAAAGACAACAGACTACAGTGGATAGCATCGTCTGGATCAGAGTTTCGTTTCTTCTTTTCCTGTTGAATAGGTCGGTACATTGCTCTGTAATGTAATTCGAAAAACGTGCAATTATGCAAAGATCCCAACTTGTTTTCCTTTCTTTCGATTGTCGATCGAAACCGTGATAAAGCGTTGTAAGGTTAGCCGACATATTTAGTGGCACGAATGCATAATAAGGTATTTAACGGTATAATTTTATAATTTCCTCGCGCGTACTCGTAGCCCCGAAGCTTACACAATGTTTTATACTTTCGCGATTACGTGCGTCGCAGTGTTACTGCTTGTGTCCCTTAATGGGGTAAGAATATTTGAAATATAGTCTCTCGAACCTCGATAACACAAATCTCGAGGGAAGAGCTCCGAAGTCTTCGGGCTGTAGAGGTTTTACCTTATCGAATTTCTCGGGTAACGGAGGTTTAACAAACGAAACCGATTTAAAGAAGATTTTAGTAGGGGTTGATATTTTCTAAACTGTAGGAAGACAAATTCAATTATTTATTTAGCCAGAATCGGTTGAGATGCATTTTGCAATTGCAAGATGTCGATGTGTACATACACCGAAGTCCAAAAATATTCGACACTCATTTATTTGTGACAGGAGAATGTAATTTAGTTGTAAAACTATAAATGGGAAATTTATTACACGACAAAATTCGTACAAAAATTGGCATCAATAAGTATTAAACGTTACAACGAAGCAGTTTCGTTGTGTGATTTCATTATTTTTGATACATTCGATTGTCAAGATATAGGTCAAACTCGATAGAGAGGCTACTGTAGTTATTTCTAACAGTAATATTTAATATTTAAAAATTGCAATATCGATGAGATTTTAAGTGCTCCCGATCATTAGTGACATTGCTTCTGAGTAATGGTTCGCTATTAATTCGATATTCCAGCATGAGTGGCAACGTCTATTATTTCGAGTTCTATTGCCGGCGACGATCAAACTTCGTCTCATAGAGATAAACTTGGCCTCGCAGAAGTTAAGCTTCTTTAAGCTCGTGTTATAGAAGGTAAAATAATACACCAAAATGCGTGGAAAATAATCCGAGGCAGAGTAAACATAGTATATTTCGACTTATAAAGATGTTCCATGGCGGAAGTGGAAGAAGATGGAGACTTTCCAGAGACCATCGAATTATAAAAGTTGGGATCACCGAGCTTCTATTGAATATGAACGAAAAGTACAAGCAATGTTTTCTGGTTAAACTTTGCTTTTAGCATAGTCACTGAACCGTATCTATCGAGTCAGTGGATCCCCGCAACTTGAAACTTGCGTTTTTGATTTCTACTCGTCGAAAAACTGTCAGACCAAGGGAAGGGAAACGTCAGTAATTTTTTTCTTTTTTCGGCCTGCCGAAACCGAAGTTGAGTCCATTTTTCCAAGCTGGGAAATTGGGGGAACGTAATGCTCGCGTAAATTTAATAGACTGTCGGCTATCGACGTGAACGGTTCGGTGACCGATTATTCGCGCTGTTCGAAAGGCCGCCTTACCGTCCTCCTGGTCGCCACGAATTTCGTTCAAACGAACGAAACTAACTGATTTCCCACGGGATAACCGCGCTGGAAATTCGACGTAAATCGATCGCGAAAGCCCAGATGCGATTACGAACGAGTTGCCGTCGATTCTTAATCTTGAATGGTTCTTTAAACTCCTCCGGTGCCGTTTTGTCCCATTCGTACATTTTCCCACCCCGACATTTTCTCATCCGCCACCTCCTTTCTCGTAGCGGCGACGCTCTTCTCTCATTCTCCCTTTTTCCACCCATCTACCAGCTTCTCGCCGAAACACTTTGGCCTGGTGTTTCGTCGACACGTATCCGAGACACACGGCGAGATACCCACGCACGCACGCGACAGACACGCGTGTGTTCTCTCTCATGTGTAACGCGTATAGTGGTATTCCGCGCCTGTCGGAAGATTTGTATCTATACGCTGCTCGAGGCAACTCTATCTTGAAATGGACGCTATTCCGTTGCCACTAATCATATCGGAAAGGATTTACGCGTGCCAGAGAGTAATTGCCTTGGAACTAATTTCCTACGGCCGTTTCACTTGTTGAAAACTAATCTCTTCCACGTGGATAAGGCGGCTAAGGCGATTGTTCGATTTTTAACTCCGCTCTCGGTAGTTCAACCACGTAGCCACGATGGAAGGGATCTATATATATATATATATATATATAAACCGATCGGAAGCCAAACTGATGAATTTTACAAAATGTAAGTTTCGTGGAGGAAAAGAGACGATTTTATACAGCAAAGCCCACCATGTACGAAGTAAAAAGGAGACAGAGGAATTTTTGGATAATGGAACAACTGTTGAATGGAACTAAGTATCAATTTATTTTGATACTTGGGAATAGCAAATTTTCTTGGCTGACGAATGTTCTGACCTTTTCCTTTTAAATTTGTAAAAAGTAAGAGTGCGCAGAGTGAATGTAAAGTAGAAATTGTACGAAACTTGGACAACGAAACGTGTTCGGATATTGAAAACGTTCGAATATCTGACAAACAAAAATTGCGCTTTAGGAATGACTCTATTTTCGGAAAAGTTTTTTTTGGAATTTACGATTATTGGAGTTTATGTACGTTCAACGCAAACAATTAACTCCTGCGGAAGTAAATCATTTCTTTTTGAGAGTAGTTGAACGGCCGCGCGGTTCCGTGTATACAGGTTATGGGATTGAGAAATTTGCCGAAAGTGAAGTTCGACAGTTCTGAGAGGTCTATGTAGCGGGGTTGTAAAATTAATCAGGCTTGAAAGTAAAAGGGCTTTGATCGCTGAAACAGAATTTCCAAGAGATTTATGAGGAAATAAAGCCTTGTCAGAAACGTAAGACACCAAGTTGGAACTAATTTTTTCCAGCTACAACAGCTGGTCCATTTTTTACCAATATGGTAATCGCTGCAGAGTGTTATTACAGCGTACTTATAATGGAAATTATAAGCAGAGATTTCAATATCAATTCGCAAACGAGCCTCAAGTACAGGATGTTTTTACGTCAGAGCTCCGTCAGACTGAAATGGCCAATCAGTTAACGATTACACAATGCTTTGATTTACGATTTCGTTATATCCTTTTCGCCGTGTGTACTTATTAATATGGTAAATTTCATACCTCGAGTCTCAACGCGATACACGAACTTTACGCGATAATTACGGTAATGATCGTTTAATTAACTGGTGGTCGATGGTACGTTCAAAGGAAAATCAGTCGTTTCGCAAAGAGAAGAACTTGCATTAGAACATTCAATTAGGATAATCAGTCGAAAGTTCCCTAGACGATATATATTTCAGTTTCTCTGCAATGTCGGGGAATTGCTTGGGCGTAACTGTGCCAGTATTATGCGAAACGTTCGCGAAAGCTTGGCTATGTTTTCGAGAGTTGCATACGCAGAACGGTCGGGAGATAGTTGAAGAACGATGCTATACTAAATTTCCTAACAGAGATACTCACCTTAGAAGATATTTAGTTGCGTGAGGGAATCGTGGTTTCAACTTTTGCAACTGTGTTGCCAAATTCTCTTATTGAAGAACCGGGCGATTGTAACAAACAGCCAACTGCTGTTTCTAGCTTTATCAGTGCTGTATGAATCAATTAGGTTGTTGCAGATGAAATGGCCACATTCTCGGTAAAAGCTTGTAGCCATCTTGAAAACGAAAACGTTGATCAAATTTCTATAATTTTACAAAGTTTAAAGAAATCGTAGTATCTCTACAATATTACGATCGTATAATATTGCGTTTGGTCATTAAATAGATTCTATGGATTTTTAATCGTTTGCTCCATTTACTAAGACATCCGTTTTAGTATTTTCCTTTTTTTTTTTTTCTCTTCCCTCTTTTCCAGTTTCTTCTCTCCGCCTCGTGCACTCGTCTACAGACCACCGACAGGACTTTTCCTTTAATTATTTATCAGCGGTGATGCGTTTTTAAGATGCTTATCGAGAGGAAATTGCTTCGTCGTTACTTGGCTCTGCTAAAATTTACGACATGAACTTAACCTATGCGGTAGCAAGGGTGGAGAAAGTGCTTAGGGTAATGAGCAATCAAGACGTCCAACGATGGATAGTGATTCGAGGTCGCGTAGCTATCAGGTGTCATAGGATTGATTAGAAGTGATAACCAGCGATTACTATCTTTCTATCGATTCCATAGACGATTCTGTCTCAAGTCGGTAATAAGATTTAATAAGAGCGAGAGAATTTAATAGTAGAAGTACCGATTTTTTTTTTTCTTTGAAAATCTTTATATTTTCAGAAATATATTTTCTAATATAGTCTCCAATAGTTTCTAGTTTCCAATACATCTTTTGGTATTCGATATAAGACCCGATTCGAATAACGCTGTTCAAGAATTTATGACAGTACTTCTTTTCGGTAAAGCAACTAGGTCGTTCGACCAACGCTGGCAGATTTTTAATAAAAAAAACGCGGTGCGTGATTCGCTAATATAACTCGACTCGATTTTTTTATAAGGGCAGGACGCTTTATTTGGCGGATATTTTACGGATAATTAAAAATTATTTTAATTAAATTAGTTTAATTAGTAATTTAATTAGTTTATTAAACTGTTAGCAAGAGTCTCCTTGATTTCGAAAATTATAAAGTATTAGATCTGACGAAAGGTTTCGAGTTTTGTTCGATAGTACGTAACGTGGTACATTCTAAATTTAAATTATTTTATTTTTCGAAACAATTTCCAATACAATCGATAGCCATTTTCGTTTCTTTTTAAATAATCAATTATTAACAATGATTCTCAAAGTGTACGACCCGACGCGACAATTTTCAAATAAATCGCGCATTTTTCCAACGATTATTTTGCTTGCGGCGCGCACACGTTTCAAATCGGGTGATTTCAACAATGCTCGGGTAATCCCGGAGAAATTAAATATTCGAGCGAAGAATTCTCCTCGATATTTCACGAGAGTTCAATTTGAAATATATTCTTGACAATCGGGAGCGAATGAGCGAAGAGAGTAGGAAACAACTCGGGCCCAATAAAATCACTCGTGTCACTGTAAAACTCGCTATGTAAAACGATTCGTAGTGAATAGATACGTGTTTATCTGAATTTTCATACACGGTATTCACAGGCACAGGTGAATGAGAGAGGGAACTTGTTTCGAGAGACGCTCGAGTAGCATTGTTGCAGCAGAGTTGGGCCAAGTTTCGAGACAGAAGCGAGGGAAGAAAGAAAGTTGCGCTTGGAAGTCGGGGAATGGCCCTCTTCGGCAAGCATTGAAAAGAAATCGAGATATTGTCTAGATCGTGGAGACGTAACCTTTTTTGTTCTTTTGTATCGTCGCAACTTGCCTCGTCTATATTGTCACGTGGAAAAGTCGATTCCCCTTAACGATGCAACGTTATTCCGCTTGCCAAGCGTGTAACTCTGAAACCTCTGTCACGTATTGCTGGGGAGAAAGAATAAATCGTAGTATACGATTTGTAATCGTAGTATACGCACTTTCACAATAGTCGTGAAATATTTTTTATCTTTAATAAAACTCGGTGTTTTAATTATGAAGTCTCGATTGCAGACGAAATTTTTCTAGTATAAAGTTCAACGTTACTCTGCCGATAGCTTTTTAATACTTTGTTTCGAGATAAACGCGCGTGCAAATAAAGAGGTTTTTTTCGACGTGGGTGTGTGCGTCGGTATCGCGAGCGAAAAACGAAACGGCGGAAGCGCGGAGAAAGATTTTCGAAGATATTTCGAAGAGAGAAAAGAGAGCGGCGGCGTATCCATTCCGGGTGTGTTGGAAATAGATGCTCGGTAGGTCGTGTTACACCTTCATCGTCCGAGGGTGGCAAGGGGTGGTGGTGGCAGATCGATGACCACGCGAGGGTGTTGAACGCACGTGACGTCACGACACATACAGTGCTACGAAATCGGGGTTAGACAAGCCTAAGCTCGGCTATACTGCTTAGACACACCGTCTCTCTTCTCTATCCACGTTGGTTCTAGCCACGTTTTACTGACACCTTCTGTGTGGCACGTTGGCCGGAAACGTGTCCAGGAGCGACAGAAACGGCGTTGTTTCATTACAAGGCATTATTACGTTTGATGCTCGGCACCTGAACGTGAACGCTAACGTTAACTGTAACGTGTTACGCGTGTGCGAACGCCTAACGCGAACGGCTTACGCGAACGCGTACGTAATCGCGCGAGCGTTAAGCATGAATACATCGGCTGCGCGAACACACGCACACAGAACGGCAGAAACACGAGCACGTTTACTTAGTTATGCATTTTCACGGCAGTCGCAAGCACGAATGATCCTCGCGTTTCTCATAGAAGGTATATATTCGGGGCGCACGCGAGAGGCAACTCGACTACCGCAAGCCTCGCCAGCCAGCAGCCGCGTATCAGCTACAGAGAGGCGCAGAGAGAGAGAGAGAGAGAGAGAGACAGTCTTTTTGGTACTCGTGGTCTCTACGCTCTGCTGAACACTCGCTCTCCGACCTACTAATTTAGCGGATTAATTAGCCGAGACACTAAGACTCGCCGGAAAGGCGGAAATCCAGACGTCCCAACGGAAAATTTCTCTCGTATTACCGAATCTCTAGGTTTTCTTCGCGGCGATCCTACGCGAGTTTGAGTAAACTTTGGTAATCGGATTAAAACGTTAATCGGACTGCCAGCGAGCGGAATTACTTCGGAACGAGATATCTCTCTCTCTCTCTCTCTCTCTCTCTCTCTCTCTCTGCCCGCTTATACGTAAAGTGGATCGTTAAATTTTGCGAGAAACTCGGCGGTGAAACAACGTTTTCACTCCTGTTCGCCCGATTCTTGATACAGTTTCTGTCCGATTTGTCGATAATTAACATAATTTTATACGCCTCTAACGCGATTTAACATCGGATATTATGTATATCAACAGTTTCGGCGCTCGGCGCCCGCTCTGGTAATTATATCGCTGATATAATTGATAATCGATGAACAACTTGAGCGAATATTGAAAATTAAAGATTCGTCCATCTATTATCCGCGTTGGTTGGATGGATTTTCATTCAATCTTCCCGGCTCGTCGAACGTGTAGCGTTGTCGTTACCTCGTCGCCGAGAGTAAGACACTCACTTTCAAGTAACGCGTGTTTTATAACACGAACATTGTGTACGAGAGAAATGATACTCGATCGAAAAATTGAAAATCGCTATTATTTATCGACTCTGCCACAGAACGCAGAAATGCTGTGCTCGAAAGTTTAGAGATTTGGAAAGTTGGGAAGTCACTTTTGACATCCCAAAGTAAATATAAACGATATTCGAAGCTGCGGTTAATTTTATTTGGAATCGAAACTTGTAATTGATATTCGTGTTTCACCGAAAACGCGAGGGAATATAGTTTATTTCGTCTGAAAAACAAGGTGCTTCAAATTTTCGAACGAGAGTGTACCACACGTACATATGTGCATACACGCACTCGGTGGCTGTCGACTTCGGTGGTTAATCGATGTCTTCCTTCTTTCGGCGTATATTTCTTTCCACATAAATCCAGCATATTCAGCTTCCGATGTAACACGTAGCTTCGCGTGTCGATATTTTAATATTTTCGAACGATTCAAAGTTCGAAACGTTGCGGAGAATACGGCAGCGTTGAGAATGCAACGTAGTTGTACTACTGGGGAACGACGCGACGTAAATCAAAAAAAAAAAAGGGGGGGGGGGGAAAGAGAGAGAAAAAAGAAAAAAGCGGGAGAAACGTTGTTATCGATTAACCTCCTTTCCCAGAGAAATTCATTTGCTTTCTGAAACCAGAACTTCTCCGCGCCGGTTTTTTGACATTTTTCCACCGGCGGCGTTCGTTTGCTACAGAGCACAACTGGCTGGCCTGGAAATTTCGTTAGCGTTCACGCCCGGTTCCTCATTGGCGCTTCCATTTTTCATTGGCAAGCGTGTGCAGTAGATTTCAGTCGTTGTTATGTTACAACGTAATCGCGTTAATGATTTGCGGGGCATCCGCGCTAATGATCGCCGACATTCTCTGTCGGCGCGGCGAAAGACAAGGACGGAAAATGGCGAGAGGTTGCTACGCGGATCGAGAGTGTAATTGCACTCTACGATTAAAACCGGAAATTTCGTTCGTGCGAAATCCGAAACGTGCGTGATTCTGTTTTCCCAATTTTTTTCTCCCAGTTTGAAAACCGTAGTATTTGTTACGATTCTGTGGAGATGAAAATGTTAAAAGGACGATCGCTGAAAAAAATCACTGGCAAAATCCACTGGCCGGCAATTGTTTAGAACGTACACTACCTTTACGAAGGTAAATCGCAGTTGAAAAGAATTTAAAAAATTTCACTTAACTTTAGCTGGTAATTACCGATAGCGGAGAAAACACTGTTTACATTCGAAGACACCGGGTACACGATTTGTACGTAATTTCTAAAGAAAATGAGCGATTGTTGCGCAATAATAGAGCATCGGCGTTGGCTTTCGATAGCAGCAGCAGTAGCAGCAGAACTTTAATTAGCCTGACTATTGTATCGTTGACAGTAATAACGCTCAAGTGGTGAATGGAAGATTAGATTAGAACTAACGTGATTCGCCAAGACAGTCGATAGGTGAGGAGACACAGGAGAGAGAGAAATCTATTTTACGCGGACGCGCAACAATCGATACTGCGCAACCGGTACGTCTTCTTCCCTTTGCTCGCATAATTAACACTTAATTGTTAGCTGTGCAGCATCGAATGCCTGGTAATTAGAGCCGTTTCTCGCGGAGAGATTTACCGAGAGAAATATTGGATAAGGCTGTTATATCATGTTCGCGTATAGACGGAGCAACGCGAAGCAACTTCTCCCAGAGGTAAAAGATTTCACCGAGCCTGAGTTTCAAGATGAGATACCCTACTTGTAATTCCGTGATACATAAACGTTTGCTGAAGCCAAGTAATAAGATTCCTTTGCCGAAGTTGGCGAAAAGTAAACGTTTACGAAGAAAAGACCTGGTCGATATAGTAAACAGTAATATATATATATATACACATATAGGGCGTTGTTGGTTTTCTGGAAACACGCCAGAAATTGCAATAACAAAATGCAATCGTCGAAATCGATGCCCGGGACTTTTTCGCCGCGGTTTTTCTCGTCGTTGATTAATTTCTCGTTTTTCTTCACTGCGAGAGATGGAGGATGTTTTGACAGATCGTACAGGTCAGGATTTTTAACTCTCGGGCAGCGGACAGCGACAGGTCAGACGTTTCTTCCTTCACGTGCTCGGAAGCAAATTTTTACGTTAGATTTTCTTTGCTCATCGAATGTTTCTGGCTTCTAACTTAATGACAATTTAAAAGTAGGAAACTTTTGCAAAACGGGGAGATCACTAGTTCGTTCGTTTCGATTTGACTCGAATTAACAAATTTGGGAATGGACACGCGGAATAAATTATTCATGCGGTGCAACTCGTTAATCGCAAATGTTGCGTTGTTTCTATGGAACGTGAGAACGATTCGATTTTCCGACTCGATTTCTTATTCGGAAAATGGGCTGGTGAGTTGTTGTTTACTTAACTGTAGCAGAGACAAAAGCCACCGGTGCAAAAACCCGGTAAAAGAGGCGAAATGTCGGAGAAGGAAAAGAAGGAGGGAGGAAAGATAAGGAATACGACTGACGCGGAAGAGTGTGTAGCGCCGAAGAAGCGGTAGGACCGGATTAGCATAGATATTGAGCACTCGACGGTCCAGCAGGGGAAAAACATTTTGGACTTCGTTACTGTGTTAGCTTACCCATCACTTCCATCCGCCATCTCTCTTTACTCCCTCTCCAAGTATCTGCGAATAGATCTCCATTCTCTTTCCCCCGCGTTCTTCGATAAATCGTCGAGACCTTGCAAATGCAGTACCAAATTCAATTGGTAGATTAGAATGCTCTTTGCTCGTTCTAAGCAGAGTCCCGAGGACTCCTATGATATATATCTATCTGGACCGCGAAAAAATTCAATTTCCTCGTCTGACGTTGGGAAAGAAAAAGGAAAAGTTCGAATCTTTCGACGACTCGAAGGTTAACGTAATTATTAATTTGACTTTCATCTTACAATTCTTTCGATGATCGTCGTTTTTTTTTTTTTTCGTTTAAAAGGAATCTATTTTCAACTCGAGCAGTAGCGCGTACGTTTTGATAAATTTGGCCGGGAAAGAAAAAATGATTAAAGCACGTTGTTCGGGAAACGTGATTCGGAGAAGTTGAAGTCGGGTAAAAAGCCCGACTAATGATAGGCCCGTGATTAAAGTTCAGGGTTACACTGCGCACTAGCGATAATGAGAAACTCAGGCACAAGTCCGAGTTTGCTCGTGCAGGTAATCACTGGAGGTATAACCGCAGAGTATAACGAGTTACAGCAGTTGGATCAAGCCGCCATCTGTTCGGTATCCGTTTCAAGCCCCGTCGACCGTTTTCAAAGCTTCCTGTTATTCCCCGTTTAGGCTACGTACGACGTGTTGCCACGTAGCGATCGAAATTTTAGTATCCGCCGACTGCAGTCCGAAAATTATCGATCGATCATTTTCCAACTCCAAGCGTGAAAAGCTATTTCTCGCTGTTTTACCTCACGGAGAATATTTTCTTTTTTTCTCTTTCGAGTTTTGTGCTATTTTTGTGTCTCGCCCAAAAAAAGAATGCGCGATATAATCACGTTTCCAGTGTTTCACGCGAGACAATAGGCAGATGGTTAACGTTGCGTACTTCCTCGTTTTGAAATAAATATTCTGTCGCGGTGCTGCTCAGTTGATCACCGCTGGCTCTGGAATTAGCGCAGGCTCCATTATTTAAATTCAACGGATATAAAAGAAGGATCAGCGTTAAGTCGCACTCGGAGATATTGGCTGCCGAAGCCTGTCTGCGCGGAAGATTCTCGAGTCTCTGGTTTGAAAGGAAAAGGAACGAAGGGAATCTGGGGAAATCGGTCTAATAAAATTCCGCCGGCGGTGTCTACAAAAAGCGATAAGACCAGCGCTTTAAGTTTTTATATTCCGTAACTATTACGTGGGAGAAGATGAGCAAAGAGTTTCCCCTGTGTACAGACATTCTTCTTGTTACTTTAATACTTCGCATATTTGATTTGAGGTTCAAGAAAAAAAAAAAGAAAAAAAAAAAGGAAAAGAAAAGAAAAGGAAAAAACGAAAGAAACGTTGACCGAGATCGACTGAGATTTGGATACATCTATTATATAAACGTTAAATCGTAATTTAACGTAGCTACCGTAATATCGGCGAATTGAATCGTCGCGAAGGTACGAGAGAAATTCCGAGATCGATACGACCGTTGGAAAAAAGGTGGTCTTACCGACCGAGAGTGAAATGCCGATCTATAAGCGAAATTGTAATTTAACGTAGCCTGACGTAATTCGGACGAATTGAATTGTCGCGGAAGTACAAGGGAAATCTTAAATCGATATATCTGGTTCCGATGGTCGAGAAAAATAAGCGGTACTGTCTCGTTTCTCGAGGTTGTGGCTGGACTAGCGCCAGGAAATCGCGAAATTGATAAAATTTGCCAAGTAGAGCCGGCAGCGTTCCTTTTTCTAGCTCGTTCCGGTAAGATGGTAGTTTTGCTGGGTCAACAAACCTACTCGCAGGAATTGGCAAATTGTCACGATCCGTCGTAACATATATATCTGGCATTCGTTATTATTTCACAGTTGGTTCCCTCTCGAGGTCGCCTCGGTACATTAGAATCGTACGTTTCGTTTTGGCTATCTACGTTTGGTTTTGCCACGGCTGTTTTTCCACCTCGGTCGAGAAGAATTTGCGGAAAAAAGACACGATGATGCATTTGCAATTCGCGGCCACCAGCTCGATGAAATTCGTCCCAATTGCGGGGAATGAAAAAGTTCCTGTGCTTTATTTTTTTGCGAAACGTTGCAAGTATTTCGTTATAGTTGCTCGCAAAAGTGTTTGAACATATCACGGGAATTTTTTCCGAACATATTATATTAACTTATTGTTCGGTCGTGGAGAAAGGTCAAGCAATTGATAGAATTTGAAAATGTACATGGAAATTAGAAATTTGCAAGTTCGCAAACCCTCCAAAGTGGCTTTGACCAGTCAATTATTCACTGCGCTCGTACATTAATATCAATTTAAATAATTCATATGATAATTTATAAATAGCACGCAACATTCATTAAATGCATAAATCAATAAACGCATTACGTAACTTGCATGTGAATTTTCGGATTTCTCAGGACAATCGTGTTTCATTGGATTAATGAAATTTCAAAATGTTTTATATAACACACACACAGGGAATATACATACACGTACAAATTTTCCACGATAAGTGTTGAAACACTTTCGCGAGCCACTGTTTACGCGTAACCCGTGGTTTGCCTCTGCGAACAAATACACTCTTTCTCTCTCTCTCTCTCTCTCTCTCTCTCTCTCTCTCTCTCTCTTTCTCTCTCTTTCGTTTCTCTCTGCACACGTTCTTGCGTTCGCCATTCTTTCTCCGTCGCTATTTCAGCAGGCAACCCAAGGCAACCCCTGGCACAAACTACGTAATGGCGAAAGCTGCCTTGAAAAAAGGATCAGAATTGCGGGAACCGGGTGGGATGGGAAAGACAGCCTGGCGGTAATAAGCCGACCTGAAGAAATTATATTTTATGATTGCCGCGGCGTTTAAGCCGCCTACGGCGCGCGATGCACGCGCGCAATTATTCCATGCATTCTAAGCTGCGATTATGAGTGTTGGCCTGCTCTCGACTGCCCGTGCCTCCTCTTCCACTCTCCACACTCTTTTCTCGCATTTCATTATCCATAAATTGAACTATATAACAGTAGCGTTTTACAACGTTGTTCCTCCGCGTTCTTTTCATTCGCTGTTTGCGTCAATTTGTAATTGAGAAACGCTTCGTCTTTGCGTTTCTCTTCTTTGCCTTCGTCGTGGTTTCGCCGCGCGGCGTTTCACGGTTCCTTCAAAAGAAGAATCCAGAAATCCAGCGAAAACCGTGCCACTTTTTGCACAATATAGATTTTCACGAGTACGACACGCACCGCACGTTCAATTCATCATGTGCATGGCTCCGTTTTAGATACATACGTCACACATTGTTCCCGAGTTCTTTTGTTTCAACTCCGACGAATTAGATTTCCACGTTTCGCGGATGCTCGTTTCAAAATTAATATACAGCGTCGTCACGTCGCGCTGTTTTTCCCCTACTTTTTTTTTCTTTTTCTCGATTACTTCGAAATGTGGCGGTCGATTATACTTCACCGGTTTATCTTTTCGCACCATGTATTCCCTTCCGCTAGGAAAATTAATTTTTCCAGCGTTTCGCGTCATGAATTGTCGGAATATTCTCTTTTCAAAAACTCGACGAAAGTAATAATATATAACAAAGCGTGTGTGTAAAAATATAAAATAACGAGATACAATATATATTAGATGTATCGTACATATACACTGCTCAAGAATTTAGAGCACGTTAAGATATATAACAATTTCAGAGACGTTGAAGGATGAATGCAAAAAAGCAATCGGACTTTTTGTTCCGCCTCGCAAGGTAATTTTTGACTCGACAGTAAAATGTTGTCGTCGATGTAAAATTTAATCTTCCTTGGCTTAAACGTAGCAAAGCTTTGTGTGGGTGTATCAGGAAATCACGATCATGGTGACGAAGGATTTTTTGCCAGTGTTTTCTTCGAGAAAAGTTTCATGTTTTTGCTCCCTCTTTCGTTGAAACCTTTCTCTCTGCAATCTCCGATCTCGCGCATGAAGGAGATTCGATCCTTTGTTGCCGATGAACCGGACGGCAAAGTTCTCGTCAACGCGAAGCAGCTTTCAAGATTGCCTACGATGTCACGTCACTGTACAAAATCGGGATCCTCGACGACGATATTGCCAACTTCCTCTCCTTGGTTTTCTGCATTTTCCCTGTTCCCTTCCTTTCGTGATCTAAGCATTATCATTGCGCCGTCTTTAGGCGAACTCGAATCAAATTCAATCCCTTTTCTTCTTTTTCTTCTTCTTCTTCTCCTTCTTCGTTTTCTCCTCTTCCTTTGTCGCTTCCTATTCTCTGTGCCTTACAAATTAATTAAGTAGAAATGTCGGATCGCAGAAAAGTTTTCACTCATTAAATGTAAAACAAGACGGGAACGAAACTGAATTTCGTTGTAAGATAGGTGGGGAAACTCGTTGAACGTAAAACGAAACGGACGAAATTGAGTTTAACAGTAAGATAGAGGTAAATTCATTAAATGTAAAACAAAACGGGCGAAACTAAATTTAACAATAAAACAGAGGTAAAATAATAACTGTTATAACTCGCGGAACAATCCACATTTCTGTTAAAATTCTCTTTGTGAACTCTCGCGCACGTGAGAGCTCTCGCAAGACTCGCCTCTCGGTTTTATCACTGCGTTTTCGTTGCACACTGGGTTTCGCGGCTTTTAGACCGTTTGCATTATTCAATCAAGCTTGTTAGTTTAGAAAAGTACGCGCGACGAATTAAAGAAGGATAGCCACAGAGCATCTGCTAATATTTTACCTGTTAAATATTTTGATTATCGCGTGTTCCAATCTTTGCGTACAAGTCGTTCTTCATTCGGATTTGACGTTTCAGCGGACAAACTCCAGCCGGTTCAGTTTTCTATCATCTATCACCCGTGCGAATTAATTCATCGCTGCTGCAATTATTTCATTTCGGACGCGTCGAAATTAATATATCAATTTTCAAATAATTACGTCGGATTATTACGTACAATTGATTCCGCGTTTCCGATAACTGCCACCGTTTGTCGTTTCTCCTCTGTTTGAAACTCTTAATTTCGGTTGTGGAAACGTTATCGCCTATCAGTGAGAGATAGGCTTATTCGAGAGGCTCGACGCGCCGAGCTTAACCGAGCTTACGCTTGTAAAAGCTCGCGGGCTCTCGAAAACGCGTCATCGAAGAATGGCTTGGAAAATTGCGCTTTCGAAATGCCGAATTAAAGTCCGGCGATGCGTGAATTGACATTGTGAACGATTTCGAGCATCGATTTAGGGGCTTTGCGAATGACCGACCGACCGGCCGCCCTCTCCCCCCCCCCTCCCCTCCCCCGGTCTCTATTATCAGCGACAAAGTCTTCGGTTGTAATTTCGCTAAAATTGGTCCAAACACTCGAATTGGTTTCGATTCGCGCGTTTGTTACAACTATTCTCGTCGTGTCGCGAGCGGAAACCGTTTAAATGACGATAATCTTCGACATCTGTATTCTTGCTTGCGACACTTTTTTTTTTTTTTTGTTTTTAATTCTTGAACAGCATTGTCGAATCACAAATGACGGTGGTATTTCATTTATTTTGGATCGCTGAAATTGAATTTTATTAAATTTAAGAAGTTGCAGTTCTAATCGAAGTATAAAGTTATAATATTTAATTAAAAATTCGTCATTTGTTGTTCACCGTAGATTCCACGTTACATAAGTTATTACTTGTTCCAGTTTTGAAACAAAGTATAGTCGGCCCTAAGATTAATATTCATAGATTTCGAATTCCGCTTTGATTTTAATACCATTACTCGATATTATACGGTATTCGATATTATGAATATTAATCGTTTCATTTGTCGTGTCCTCCATTCGAAAAGATCAAATTACATGTACTATTAATAGTATTTATCGAATTCGATTCGTGTCGGAGTTACTCAAGATGATTGGATAATAATTAATACGTCCTTATCGAAATCGATTCGTGTTGGGATTACTCAAGACGATTGGACAATTAATACGTTGCTCGAGCGAAATCCGTTCGTAAATCGCGTTACGTTCGCGCTTTATGCCGCGATGTCTCTCATATCTAAAATTAATTGTAATTCCAATTGTTATTAAACATCGAACGTTTAATCCGGTTGCTGCAGTTGTGCAGAGCTGCTCCGATTCACCGATAACAGTTTGACACTGCCAATCATCCTCAGTTTGACCTGATTCGACGATATTCCGCGAAATATTTCCGGATTATGGATCGCATAATGTGATAAAGGTATTGACAAAACCGTGTTGGCCGGGGATTGGCTATTGATGCACGACGAAACAGTCGGAACACCGGTCGTTTCGAAAATTACTTTTACTCTAATTCGTTTCCACGGCGAGGAGCGCGAGACAGAGGAGAGCGGACGACGAGGACGAACGTCTGTTTGACAATGTTTAAAGCTTTGCAAGAGAAACGGAATGTTAAAACGACCTGTTTAAACGGGCGCGTATGTGGGTCAGGATATCCGAGTTCCTGCTTGACGATGTCTAAAAAGAATGGCAGAGGTACGGTAGAGGAACGAGTAGCCTACAGCAATGAGAGTACAAAAGAAGAAGCCATTCGTACGATTATTCCAAGAGCGTTCTATAGCGGGACGACGAATCTCTTGACTCGGAACGTTGCCTCGTTTCTTGACAGAGCCGCGTAAACTGATTAGCGTTCCGCTAGAGATAAATTAAAACTTTATTTCTCCCAAACGTATATATATATATATATATATACACGTATGTACATACATGTACGTTACATACGTACATGTACGTATACTCGCGCGTTATTCGTCACCGGTTTTTGCATATCAATGTTATCCTCTTGGACGATTCATCACCGGCGCGGCAAGTAATGAAAGATATGCAGTATAATTTGGAATAAGCCGAGATTTATGGATTGCCGTAAATTCATTCGTGCCGCATTTTCGGCAATATGAATTTTTTTTTTTTTTTTTTTTTTTTTTTGTCTTCAAAAGGCGAACAACAGCCTTCCGTATCTGCGGATCTCCTGACAAATTGTCATTTTCCATGTCGTAAGTACATTATTTATCGCGATATAATGGCTCCCTTCTCTAGTTCTCCTCCCGCCGGTCGCTGGTTGTCTGCGTCGTCGTTGACTGCGCGAATTAAATCAGCCGGCATCAGGAAGAATTTGCTGCCTCGAAATGTTACAACGTCGTCGCGGTCCGGGGCAACGCGGCTTATTTGTACGTCCGCATAAATTCCCTGACGCGGAAGCCTCCTAATGTTAATTCGAAACAAAAGCACGACCGTCGTCGCCGTGGGTCCGACCAAGAGAGCCTAGCCAAGAGCGAACGGCAAAGAGAGAAGCAACGGCGGCAGCGGTGCGCCGGAGGTTCCGGAAAACGCGACGGGGATGCAGGGAATTGTGGGCTCTTGCAATGGGGGTAGAGCCGCATTGGGTACGGTACGACAACGGAACTGGGGTTTTGTTCGAGGGATGCGAGACGGAGAGGGCGAGAGCGAGAGAGGGAAGAGAGGTTGCCGGAATATCCACCGCAACAAGGTGCAGTTGGAAAAAGGGAATGACAAAATGAAGGAAAAAAAAAAGAAGATGGCGAGAGGGGAGGGGAAAATAGAAGCCACAGAATCGGCGCATAAAAGCGAGCACGAACAGCCTCGTAGGGTAAATAGTACAAAAATGTAGCTCAACCGCGAATTAGAAATTTTTCAGGTTTTCTCCTTGCCAACAGTTCGAACGGCCGCCGCGTTGTTTCAACTTGTACGCGATCCGATTGCGTAACGTCTGTGACGATGTGTTGCAATTTGAATATCATTGGCCTTTGCTTTAAAATGAAAAATGTATCTGCGGTGGTGGAGTGTAAGTCAGAATTGTTAGAGAAGCGATTAACGCGAGAATGTTAGTGTTAGATTTCGAACGCGAAAGTCCAAGTGATCAATTGATAAGATACGATTGTAGTTTTCTCGTCGACTCGTCACGTAGATACGCTGCTATGAAATTGCTTTTCGACACGAGTCGTCGAATATCGTACGCTCTCGGAGCGATTCGGAGTTGCA
Source organism: Frieseomelitta varia (assembly GCF_011392965.1). Taxonomy (NCBI): domain Eukaryota; kingdom Metazoa; phylum Arthropoda; class Insecta; order Hymenoptera; family Apidae; genus Frieseomelitta; species Frieseomelitta varia. The sequence goes on from NW_025109505.1 coordinate 290,144, forward strand.
GTTAGAGATTTCGAGATCGTTTCGTATTTTCGCGTTTTTAAGCGAAAACATCAGCGAGAAGCACGAACCAGTGAGAGAAAGAGAGAGATAGAGGGGAACGTTTCGAATATGTCGAGTTGAAGGAATTATTTCTCCGAAACGCAGAAAGAGAAGAGAAAATCGTGTTTACTTCCGGAAGGAATTTGGACAAGAGATTTGCCTGTTTAATACGTGTTCGTTTTTTTACTTGCCCTCTTTCAATGTAGCCGAGTAGTCGTTTCATTCCTAACGAGATGGCTGCTAAAGAAACTTAATTGTAAGAAGCTTTTGTCGTTGTATCGGTCATCCGTCTCTGTTTCCCTCCCGTTTTGTTAGAGTAAGTAAAAGTTTCCGATCCTTCGGCAGATCGCAAAGTTAATGCATCTGGTAAACTAGATGCCTGCACTAGTATATGTGTGTGTGTGTGTGTGCTTAAACGTAATATCTTTTTTCGGTGTTTCCTTCAACGCTACTCTCCTCTTTTCGGTTCGTTTTATTCGGTTTAACGACGGGATGAAAAGTCGCGTATAAATCCAGCATTGACATGTCACTGATACACGTTAGTCGCATCGATCATAGAAATTCAGGGATATGGGGTCTACGGGATGTATGTATGTGTACAGGTACATATACATACGTATATATAGATATATTATTATATTATATATATATATATATTGTAGACCGATAACTCATTTTCCATTGGAGAATCGATTGGAGGAGAGTCGCCGTAGATCGATTGAATGTTGGTTGGTTGTAGCGCGCCTCTGCGCCTCGTAGCTCGCACGTTTAACGCGAGTGGCCGTCGTCACGTGTCCCGTCGAAAATAAGTATCGTCTGCTGATAAATGTGCCCGAAGCATTGGCGGTGAAACATGGTTGGCTAGGTACAGGAGAAATTCCATTGGTCTCGCGTAGATATTTTCCTCGATTCCCGTGAAACACGCGAGCGACCGCGCGCGCTACAACGCGCGAGGGTTACCCTACTACACATCACGCTTGTACGCCTATACGCGCATGGAACGAAGAGATCGCTTTATATCGCTTCGTTCTACGTGCACCGTAAAAATGCAAAGCAGGCTTGCACGTCAGCGCATACATCAGCATACACGTGCACACGAGACAGCCGCGCGCCCGTCGTCGTCGCCGCCGCCACCGCTGCCGCCATGGGACTTGGGGCGTGGAAGCGAGAGGGGGTCGTTTACCCCTGTGCCGCCACTCCACTATCAACTCGCTCCGATATTATCGACAAAAGGCAATTTTCTAGGGTACGCTGCAATTTGACGTGTGTCCCGTTTTTCCTATTCATTTCCCCGTACATCCTTGCCTTTGATTCTCCTCTTCTTCTTTCACCTATTTCCTCGTCTTCTTTCCTTCCGTCAACTTTGCTTTTCTTTCCTTTACGTTCCTTTCACCGGGAACGTGAGCTTTGCACGACACACGTGTACGCGTGCGTGCAGCTTCAAGCACGTCACAGATTAATCTCCTATCTACTCGGAATTAACAAACTGGTGAGAACGACCAATTGTAAACATTTTACAGAAATTAGCACGCGCAGTGTAAAATTCAGTGCCGAACGTTTCTTCGTCAGAAACAAATGCCTTTCGTAGTATTCGCGGTCGATCTCTCTTGAATTTGCAAGTGTAACCTTTAGGTACTCGACGTGTGTAGAGACGACTCTCAAACAGCTGGAAAACCTGATAAAGTGCCTCGTTTGATTTTCGCTTTCTCTCTCTCTCTCTCTCTCTCTCTCTCTCTCTCTCTCTCTCTCTTTCTTCTGTCTTCGTTCAGTTCAGTTACTCAAACGAGCGGTCAAGCCACGTTTCGTCGAGTTACGATCCCTTTGTTAGGTCCCCGACGAAGGGATAAAAGAATTTGATCGTTCACTGCGGTTAAGTTTTATATGACACGATAAACCAGAATGGTGTACGTGCAACTCTCTACACTTTTTCCATGTGTCTCGCCAACGACGACGTTTCACGAACCAGGGAACGTGCTCGACCGTTTAGACAGACGAGTCTTTAATCAATTTTCGTGTAACTTGTGAAACGACCGACAGAGTTAGGTTCCACGTTACAAAATATATAAAAATAGTATCGCAACTTTCGAAAGTTTTTACACTTCTTGCGGACAATTTTCCACTAACCACAGGGAACGTTCGGGATTGTACGGTACAATAAATTCAATTTACTCGTAAATTTTTCAAAGTGACACGACGAACGTACGTATGTACGCTGTGTATCTATGCGCCGAGAGGCAGCAGAGTCACGCAATCGTGGTTTCACGTGAAGAAAAAGCGAGAGGAGGGTGGTGGTGGTTGTTTATCTAGGCAAAGATGGAACATGGAGAGTTCGCGATGGGTTCCCATTTATGGAAGAGGCAAACGTAGAAAATGAAGGGGTATCGAGGATCCCATAGGAAATCGCCGGGAATATCAGCCTCTGTTGAAGTCTGACGGAACAAAGCCGGTATAATGGGCCAGCTGGTGCACACGCAGCAACCGTCCTGGAATTTCGCCTCGCTCGGTTATTCTTGCTACCGGTGTATTGGTTATACGCCGTATCTCTTTCATACAACACACCATATTCAACGGAGTGAGAACACTACTGTTGCTCGCAGTAAACTAGCAACATCGTATCGCCGATCCGACCAAACGCGCGTATCCGTTTTCGCGAGAGATTAATCTTTGAACGAAACACGGTACGGGACGACTACTAATCTCATTTCGTTTACACTTCGATTCTATTCTATTCGCCGCGTCTTGTACCACGCTCTCTCTCTCTCTCTCTCTCTCTCTCTTTCTCAGTCGGTGATATTGGTGTAATCTTCGGAACCGGTTTCTACAACGTGTCGCTGTGTGCGAAATTGCTCTCGAGACCATAGATATATAGATTTCGAGATCGTTCTTCCGATCGCGTTCGATATCTCGCGCGTAAACAAGAATTGGACCGTCGAGGAGTTTCATTCGTGAGAATCGTTGTAGCGTGTATCGCGATATTGTGTGTTCGGTGCAGGTCGGAAAATCTACGCTAAGCAGGACGAAGTGGAAGGTGCTTTCGCGTATCGAACGTAGATAGGTTCGCGTTCGACGTTTAAATAGCAGACGCGGTGCGCTGCGCCGCGCCGCGCCGCGCTCGGTCGGTGGAACACAAACGAGGATTACGAAAAGAAACAGCGAGAAGGGAGAAAGAATGGACGCTTCTGGCGGTGGTTTCACGCTGAGAATCGTCGGTAAAAGAAAGTCGATAAAATATACGTATATACGTTGGTACGGAAGTAGAAGGATATGTACATAGAGGACGGACACGGTACTGGCTACGTACGCTTGAAAAATACCATATGGCTCGACTCGCAGCAAGATTTTATACCGCTATTACTTCTACGATCTCGATCGTCTTTATCTAGAGCGATTCGTTGCCGTGTGTGCAGCTTTTCAAACTCACATTGGTCGCGCGTTCGTCTCTCGTTCCTCATTTCTTCCCTTTGTTTTCTTTTTTTTTTTTCTGTTTCTCTCATTCAGACATTCCCTTCTTTAGGTTGCTGGCTAGTCTCCGTACCAGTATTTTCGGGAAAATATGTTCTTCCGTCCGTGCACGCATATTGATACGTTTGAACTAAAACTATTCATCGAACAACAAAGATACGTATCTGATCGATTTCGTTTCTCCAGTGTTTTACCGTGTCGCGTACTCGCGCCATGCAGTTTGTCGAGTGTCCAAGTGTCGTTTAGATTCCATCTGAGCGTTTCATTTCGAGGCGATGTAAACCGAGTAGCAAACGAGTATCTGCTCGTCCATCGATCTATATGCCAAGAAGAAGAGGGTCAGAAACTCTTTTCAAACGCTGCTCTTTCAATGTATACATCGACCGTCCATTCTCTCTTTCTATCCTCTTTCATCGACGCTCCATCGAAGCTTCGATCAATATGCTTCTTCCCGTTGCTCGCAGAAATCTTCCAAATATCATCCCCTCTGCACTCAGCTTCTTCTTTCCAGCGTTTTACAACGAGCTCTACTATATCTTTTTTAAATAGTATTTCACGTGTATTTTTCACGCGTTTATTTGTCACGGTCGAATCGAACTTTCGTTCGTAGTGATAACTTGGTTGCCGAGATACTTTGAAATCCGAGCAACGACGCGTGAAACGCGTCGTATCCGACGAAAGTTGTCACCGAATCCGATGACAATCCTTTGGAGATCTGCTTTCCTCGTACTGAAGCAACGTGTGATATTCATAACAGCCAGAAGGTAGAAGCGTAATAGAACATTTTTCTTCGCAAGTGTTCCCCTTCTAAAGTGTTCGTCTTGGCGAACGTCTTTAACGTTATTACTTTTTCATAGTTTTTGTAGCTTGTGCCTTCGACAGCGGATGAAAATGCACGTTGACAATCTGACGTGCGATAAATTCTGATAAAAATACCGCTGCGCGTTGCTAATAAACGCTTTATCATTGTCACGCGGCGCGATAAATGGTCACGAGTTGGCGTACTCGCGACGATTTCGTTTACACGTAATTGCGGGATTTACTGTCGCGTCGAAATGATTTTTAACCCAACGCACACAGGCCTCGCCTTTGACACCTGGAAGGTTTGAGGCGAACTAAAAGTTTTCAGTCATTTTTCTCACGACAGCTCGTGTCGCTCGTGTTGGTTGATGCAAAAGATAGAAACGAACAAGTTTCTCTTCACGGTGTGTTATCAACGAGCGAGGAGAAAGGAGAAAGGAGAAAGCAGATTTCAACGGTGTTTTCCCTTTAATAATTCGTGGAAGGGTGACGACGAGAAAACGAGTAACTAGGCTGGAAAGAGGTAACGGGATGGTGACCAGGTAGAACGGGGAGAGGGGGAGGGATGTCGCGAGTAGAAAAGAAGGAAGGATGACCTGGCCCGAGGAGCTGGCTTTTATTTTTCTTCCAGTGTCATCACTTCCTCGAGTACTAGCTACGCGCCGAAATAAGACGAAAACCCTCTGTGCTGCTAGCACGATTTCTTCAAATATCTCACCTCTTTGCCCGCGCGTTCTCTCTCCTTTCGATGATGAATTACTTCCTGTATTTCTCAGATCCGTCCCCTCTCTCTCGTCTTTCACGCTTTTACGCGCGTAAATATAAATCCATCGCCGACGCCCTCTCATCTTTATTTGTATTTTTCGTCGATCGTTGAAATTTACGCGCGTCCGTCAAATATCACGTATTGAGATTGAATCAGAGGACCAAGACTTGTAAAATTGTCAGAACCTCCATTCAAGAGATATTGAAATAAATAACGAATTAAAATCGTCTTATTCCTGAGAGAATTGTACGATTTTGGCATCGCACGTTTCGGGGAGGGGATATTAAGAATTTCCTTTTAGCGGGAGTAAAATACGAGCGACCTTGCCACGGAAGCAAGCTACGTAGTTACTCCCGCCTGTAAGTCGAAGGCAGTTATGACTCTATCAGGGGGCCGGTCCTATTATTTTTCACCCTTGGTTCGGTCTTTACGAGGAGAGCCGTTCGAAGGGTACTCTTTACGAGAAGATTGGTTACGGAGAGTGTTCCGGCAGATCGAGCAGTAGCTAGAAGATATGAAATCCGAACCAATTCCCCCGAGATTTTCGATTCCCTGGCCTCAATAAATGCATTTTGTCTTCGTGCTCGAGCAGACAGCTCGGCAAGAGTAGGTCGCCAAGCTAGTCGGTTTCCCAAGCGCGAAAACTGGGTTAATGTCCTCCGCGTTTTAAACCACCTCGCCGGGGAATTGTTTCAACGAATCTGATACTCGATCGCGATGCTTCTAATTGGGATATCTCGGCGTGATTAGAGAAGAAAAGAGAAGAAACAGGGAGCCGAGGCTCGAGTATACAAGGAGGGAAAAACGGAAGCGGAAAGAGGCGGGCAGAGGGTAAGACGGCGGGTTTCATCTTTTCTGCAACCCTTGCACGAACAAGCCTGTGGTATGTCCGGAGGCGTGCCGCCGAGTGTTCTCCTCTCGTTGAGAGTCGTTGGCGAGTGAAAGAATCGAAAGAGGCCGACTCGCAGCTGCGAATTTGTCCGAAATGCTGGACGAAAATGAAGAGACCTTTCTTGTTTCTTTGTTTCTTTTTTTTTTTTTTTTTTTTTTTTTTTTTTTTTTTTTTTTTTTGCTTCATTCATGCTGCAAACTGTAAAAGTTATATAGCTTTTCTAGAAAAACCACAGTGAAAAAGCTTCGTGACTCATTATCGATTTGTAACGTTATTTCATCAACGTCGATGTGTTCCAAATAAATACACGTTCCGGGATTTTAATAATTCTCTTCGCTTATTAAAGCCCGAAACGATAAATAAAAGAGATCCATGCGTATTTTTTTTTTTTATTTGCTTCGTGACAAATTGCAACGAAGACCAAGCGAAAACGATTCCGAATAGGCGAAGCGGAAACGTGTTTGGAGGAACATAACTGTAATTGCTCGATGAAATGGAGTTAACGCGGTGAGCTGGGGATTTTTATCAGAAACATCTTAACCTGGTAAATATCGAACATTCGCGGCACTGGCCGAGACTTTCGAGTCTCCTCCTCGAGGGACTCGCCGAAACTTTCGGTATATTCGACAAATTAGTTTCCTCGGCGTAATTTGCTCGATCAAACTTTTCTATTCGAAGTTTCTTCGTGTCGGGATGATCGATTTTTCTTTGCTTCATTCCATCTGGAAGAGCAAAGTTTAATCGTAGTTTAGACCATCAGCGAAAACGAAGTCTGTTACGCATGGAAATTACGGAACGAAGCTACCGGCGTGGTTTGTTGTCACTTGAAACGTGTTTATCCCGACTAAGTCGATATGATTGTGGCAATATCTTATTCAAAGATGGACGTTGATCCTCGAGACCAGTGACTTGGTCTTTGTAAACGGAGAAGTTGAAGTAAAACTTGAATGGACAAACGCTAGTTCAGAGATAAATTTGGAGATGAATCGCAGTAATTTTCATTTTCGAAGCGACGGAATTGAGAAGCAAATGCCGTGATTCGTACGCAATGTAAAAAAATGAGGAAGGTCTTTAGATTGGGGGGGCAGTTGTGATAAATCAAGTTTTTCGTTTTTATTTCGGTCTCAAATCTTTCCATATGCAGCCGAAACGTGTTGGATTTTTACGGGTCAGTAGCTTTTAACTCCGTTTCGCCCGTAAAATGCGCGTGACTCCTAAATTGTTCCCATCACGTTTTGAACGATGTTTTATATTCAAAAGCGATGTTTCGCGTTTGGTCGTTTCTATCTTAAACAGAACGGTTTCCGGTAGACTAAATCTGGAACAGATTTGATTATTTCTCGCCCTCCGTGGCCGAGCCAACATTTGACATTTAATCGTGACCAACTTGGCCAATTGATAATTTAATAATAAATTTGCCTACTTATAATTTAAAAAAGAAATGATACTGAGAGTCGAGTAAAACTTTTCAAATATTTTGACACTAATTTTTTTACATCTGCCAACTTGTTCCGTTCAGTCTTTGGGTTTTTATCCCTTGTCGATGAATAAATTAGATTAAACATCTGTTTCATTCTCTGAAACAAGAACGAGACAGAACGAGATTATTCAAGGAAATCGATCATTTTCATTGTCGTTAATTAAATTATGCTTGCCAACACAGGCTCGAGATATTCCCGAGTCCTCTTGACATGATACTTTCCACGATTTTTGTCGTAAATTCCATTTCACTCTTTCGAGTCGCGCCAACTTCCGTTGTCCGTAATTTCCATTATATTTGTTTCCAACTAACTTTTTCGTTGGAACTTTTAAGCGAAAATGTTTTCACCTTCTTTCCCCTTTTGCTTGCCTGCCTGCCTGCCTGCTTGCTTGCTTGCTTGCTTGCTTGCTTGCTTGCTTGCTTTCTCCTCTTTCCTCTTGACGACGTGTCCCACTCGCATACTATCGGATCTTTCGATTCGCCGTTGTTTCCTTATATCGCAGGCTCGCGCCAAGTAGATTCCCGATCCCGGGAGTCGAAAAATTTTAAGAATACTTGAAAACTCTCGAGACGCATTTTACATCGGGGCTAAAGACACGACGGATAAAGTTGCCACCGGCTTCCGCAGGTTGCTTTGAATAAAACTCTGCCCTTTTGTGCACGATACTCAAACCGAGGCTCCTCGAGTACGAATCGAAGGGAGAGTGCTCTCTCCCTCCCTCCCTCCCTCCCCCTCTCTCTCTCTCTCTCTCGCTCGGCACTCACTTGTGCTCTCTACGCTCTCTACACAGTCACCGACGGCGGCGTATTTAAAACCGCGATAATCGCAATTACCCAGTGTCGCTGCTCCGTCATCGGTTCAAACGGATTTTTCGCGAAAAGATCGGTTTCCAAGCGAGACCCTTTTCACAGGCTGCTGAGACTCTTGAATTCGGAGAGACCCTGGAGAGACGCGAGGCAAATGTGAAAAGAAAACTAGGAGAAAAGAAGAGATATATATATATATATATATATATATCGAGCGTCCCATTTCAAGCATAAGCGTTAAAGCCTGGCCGTGTGCGAGAGGACCTGTATGATAAATTTTCGATAAAGAGGGCGAGATAAAGTTGCCCTCGTCTACCCTCGGCTGGTGATTGTCGTAGACGACAATGGGACGCGACGGGGTGATCCGTAGTCCCAAAGTCACCGGGTACAGTTTCCGTTTCGAGATGAGCGGGCTAAGGCTAAAAGACGTCGAACAGTGGTCTTGCTCTTTTCCCCCGAAGGAACGAAACAAGCAGGTTCCCAGAGACCCGGCAAACCCTCTCTGTCTCTTTCTCTTTCTCTTATATAACAAATTCGCGAGGCAATGCCGGTGAGAATTCTGGCGCGACAAAGCTGGCTGGCACGACGAGGAAACGGTGGATACAGAGGAACGCCAAGAACGGCAAGACAGGTGGATGTGGAACGTTGCGGCGGAAACGCCAGAGGCATCGGGGACAGTACCTGCTGGGGCGCTTCCAGAGACGGTACCGACTTGAAAGCAACGCGCCAGGATTACGTTTTTCCGAAGGGATTGAGCGAACTGTCCTACTGGATCTACATACACGCTTACAAGGGATGTTCGGCAAATGGAAAATAATTCGAACAATGCACGACACGAATAATTCGAAATGATTCGAAACGTAAATTTGTGCAAATTTTTCTGTCGTTTGCGCGACGGTAATAACGGAGAATTTCCTTTTTTCCCCGCTGGGAAGAAATCTCGACTTTTCATCGTATCATCCGCACGAGACACGAGAGGACAAGCTTTTCTACGTTGTACATTGCGGCGGTGAACAATTTTCAAATATTGCACTTTGTGTCGTGCAATCACAGCCAGCCGCAACAAGCGACCAAACTTTATTAGTCTGATTTAGTCGCCCGAAGTTATTATATATTCTGGAAGATGCAGAAGCAGAGAGAAAGTCCATTCGCTTCGTTCGAGCGAATTTGCTTTTGCGTTACAAATTCCGGGCGACCATTCGGGAGAAATTTCGACGCGAAATTTGAACGAATGACAGTCATTCTTTTATATTTTGTTCAATCTGGAGTTAAAAATGACCGATCGGACGCGGCAGGATTAAGAAATGAAAATATACGATGAAAATATCGCCCGTTTATTTCGCAAAGGGCAAACGAGAGATAAAGGAGACACGAGATTTTAATCGGACTGCGCATTTTAATTTTCTACTATACATATATAACGTCGAGCTGACGGCGTAACAATTTCAGTTTCAGCTAATGATCGGCACGAGCCAAGAAAATTTATCGTCGATTCCGTGTGTTTCTCGCACTCACTGCAGAGGGAGAGAGAGAGACCGGTAACCGCGTTTGCTGTGCTCAACGTTCTCGACCACTTGTTTTGGAAAAGTTCCAGGGAAAATGATCGCGATCCTCGGCGCGCAGCGGTATTTCCACTGGATATCACTTCTACGGATCTTTTGAAATTTTAAAAGACGCGTTTCTGTGCGAACTCTCTCTCCGATCGACCGAAGCTACAAGTTTCTTGCAGTTTTGCACTCGTTTTGCGCTCATTTGTAATTTGTACAGTTTGTTCGTTCGAAAAGTACCTATTAATACTTAATGTATCAGTGCGTAATAATATTAGCCGCACAGAAACGGCGCTGAACTGATTTCTAGATCGAGAAACTTTTTTTTGAGGAAGCAACGACTGTATTTGAAAAATAATCGACGTTCGAGAAGAAAGAGAAGAAGAATAAGAAAAAAATGGCAACTTTGCCGAGTTGGATTCGTACTAAATCATCTATTATCTATTCAAGTTGCTTGTACGTCGTCGTAAGTCCAGAACGAGGAGAAGAACAAGTAGAAAGACTGGTCGAACGTGGTATAATTAATGACAAGAAGAGCTAACATCCGACGTCGACCGATATTAATAGCTCGGAGGAATAAGGGTATAAGTTCGTTAGTCGTGCGACGACTTTGAAGACTAATGACGAAACTTTTGTCGCGATCCCGACCGACGTACAAAGTCCCAGTGTGTTTCGGCGAATAACGCTCGATTAACCGCGCGACGTCTGAACTCGGGCGTAAGCCTCGCGCTTGTCGCGCGCGCGTCCTCGAACGACGAGGTGATCAGTCGTTCGTGAAAATATTCTGCGAAACTCGCAGTTTTCGTTGATATTCGCTAATGACGGAGTAGTTTGAAATTGGAAAAGTTGTTACATATATATATATTAAAAAAAGGAATTGGAGAAGTTGTTATATATATATATTAAAAAAAAGAAGAAACGAAGAAAAGGAGAAGGAGAAGAAAACAGCAGGAAAAACCAGCAGAGTATTTGGTCGTAATACTGGGCAGACCCTCGCGACAATTATTGGGGTAAAGTCGTCAAATGGGTTTCCTTCGCTCGAGCGATCTTGCCGTACCGACTCCTCGGTAGGAGAAAAATCATTTAGCCTGTTTCCTGAACACGACGGAGAGAGATAGGAAAGGGTGGCGGGCCATTGGCAGAACGTAATTGGTGGCATCTGTGACCTACTGTTCCGCGAAATTGATTCAAGTCTCGAGCCGGGGGAGAATCGGGGCTAATTGGAACGGGTAACGAATCTCCCGGAGGAAAATCGCTATGATTTTTCTCTCGCGCTACTTGAGCGACAAAGGTGACGTTCGCATACTCTTTACTCTTGATTGTCGGGTTTTTAGATTACATCGGATTCGTTTCCCGTCCGATATCGAACGGAAACGATTTGTCCTTTACTTTCCCTCTGGCTGTTCCGACAGTCTTACGGATTCGTAAAAACTGGATGGACGGATGGATTCGTTTTCCCGTTGATATTTAAATTAAAAGCTCTTCTTAATTGTCGTTTTCAGCAATTTTCCGCTCCAAGTTGTTGGAAAAATTTATCGATACTGCAGTCCCTTTCATACTCGAACCCGTCGATGGGAGCGGGGGGAAAAAATGTACGCTTAATGGAATTTTCGGATAATGGAGGGAACAATTAATTTTTCTCGTATTAAATTGAAGGCGGGGATGGAGAATATTTCGGAATCTCTTTATTTTTTTAACTTCTGAATTTTACTTTCATATTTTCGATACTTTCGCGAGTGTGTTTCTTTTTTTTTTTTTTTTCTTTTTGCCTCGGCGTAACAAGACGCGTCAGTTATGTTTCTCATCACTGGTGAACGACGATTTACATATTGATTTCCTGTATTTTATATTTTAATATTTTTTTCTCTCGCAACTATGAAAAATACTTCAAACGTACGGATATTACGATATTCGAATAGAAAGATTCCATTGTACGTAAAAAAATTCAAATTAACGAATGACGCCAACGCGAAAACACTTCAGCCCCCGATTTAATTTCGACGTACATACATATTTCTCCCTCGCGAGGAGGGAATCGATGAAACGACAGGGAGAAACGGCGGTCGCGAAGGAAACAGTCGCACGTCGACGATGACGGCAGGGAAGATGAAAGTACGCCCGGTACACTATTAAATATGCCTCGGAAAATTAGATTTGAAATTCTTATTTTTCCTTGTGGCGTTTCTGCCAACCCTTCTACTCTCCGCCATCCACCGGGCGTTCACGATTCTCCGCCTTCTTCGTGCCGTTGCTTTTCGTTTCTTTTTTCGTCCTCCTTCTCCTCGTCCTCCTCCCTCTTCTTTCTCCTCCTGACAAGTTCCACGTACCGGTGGAAAGATACGTTCGAGCCTGCAGGCTAAATGCCTGTGTCAGCATTGTTAAGCCAGCAGATATGGCTGACCCAATAGTCTTAAATTTTTACGTTATGTACCAACCCTTGTGGCGTTCCTTTCCACCCATCTTCTCTCTCTCTCTCTCTCTCTCTCTCTCTTAGATTCTCTTCTCTCTGTTTCATCTTCTCCGACTTCGTGCTCGTTTCGGGCTGGCTTCGTCGCCAGAAGTTTAAAGATGAGACGTTTGATGAAATTGCCGGCGGCTACGCGCTAACGTGTTAACGCGTCGAGATACCGTCGTCGTCGTAACCAAGCGGTTGTGAGCGTCGCGTTTTTCCTCCGCAATAGATCGAAGATCAACTAAATAGACGTAGAAGGAGGATGTAGATCCCTCAGATTGCCTCCCCTCTTTAGCGAGGAATCTCTAGTTTCGAGAGCCGAAACTTCAAATTAAAAAGTTATCTCGTTACCGTGGCGCGTAGGTAATTAACGAGCGCCGCCTAGTAGCTGTGCTCATATTTGGTTTAACGAGTCAAAGGGCTCGTTAACGAGCATCGCTTTATTTTGCGGCGAAGCCGTTTCACTTGCACGCCCGCCGGATCCTTGCTTGTTTCAAGTCAAGGATCCCTCTTCTCTCAACCAGACGTTCTCGCGCGAAGAATTTTCGCCGGAAATTATCAGCCACCGGAGTCACGTTCATCGATGACACGAGACTGCGCTCACGGCAGCGATCGTTCGAAACGTTTCGACAGGAACGAGCACCATGTTCTAATAATTAATCGAACGAGCGCAACCGACCCGAGTATCGGAAATCAAACTTACCACTCTCGAGTAGTCATATTCGCGTACGTTTGCTCATTTTCCCTCCCGCGGTTAATTGAATGGCGCGAAGCCATTTAAAGCGCGTGACGCGAAATCATCCTCTCGGCCTCGGATGTGTTTTTCGCCGACAGCACCGTGAAAACACGAGTACACACTCGCCGAGGCGGAAATTATCTTGATAACTATCGCGTTGCCATTTGACGGTGGAGCACGATTAAACTTTTTTTTCTTTTTCTTTTTGGTAAGGACCAAGTTTCCGGCAATTTGCAGCTCGCTGAAAGTCGTCGTCGTCGATAATTGGAAGATCCTTTCGTTCGTTCTTTCCGCCTCTTGTTTTCCACCGGCGAATCAGCGAGCAAAGAGAGATCGAACGACAAAGAATGAAACTAGCTTCGAAGCGTTCGTAAAAGGGGAAGAAAAAGAAGAGAGAGGGAGGGTGGGTTTGGCGAGACACCCTTAACGCGGTATGTCGCCTGAATTACGACCCTCCTTATGGCTAGTCCAAGCGCACCGTTTCGAGACAAACGAGCGAGCGGAGGCCGCGAGCGCGAATTTCTTTGCGAATTCCGCCGGAATTCCGCTGCCAAGCGGCTCCGTCCTCTCTCTCTCTCTCTCTCTCTCTCTCTCTCTCTCTCTCTCTCTCTCTCTCTCTCTCTCTCTCTCTCTCTCTCTTTCTCTACGTGCTCGTTTATCTCCGCTGTTGCGGGCTAGGCAGAGACGCTAGCGAGCGAGCAAACGCGAGCTGCGCCCGCGGGACAGGCTGAATACGCGCGCGCTTGCAGCGGCTTCCACGCGGAATGTTAATAATTGAAGCTGGTGCATGGGAGCTCCGCTGCACGCTCTATGTGTGTTTGTGTGTGTGTGTGTGTGTGTGTGTGTGAGAAAGAGAGAGAAGGGTTATATATCGGCACGTTGAATGTCTGCGCGGTGAAACAAACTTGTTAATCCTTTCGCGCGCGCCGCTGTCTGCCTCGAGCCCCCTTTGAAATCGTAATGGAGTTTCGACGCGTTATTATTCCGCCTGCTGTATTTAGCGGGCCGCAGAAAGCGGACTCTATCGTTCCGGCAAGTAGCGATTCGATGGGGAAAATTGAAAACCCGCGCTCTGCCTCCACGTTGCCAACAATGCCATTTCATCTTTCCTCGTCGTGCAATTGATACCACCTTGGACTCTGTTAGCTCTACGCTTTTAACACGATTGCGCGTGTATTCGAGTGTTGGAAAAGCGACTTTCTAACAGAATTTTCATTCTTTCTTTCGAATGAAATTCTTCTCGATCGGAAACGATTCTACGTAAAGTAGTTCTACGTTCAGTTTCATCTTCCTTCAGTGTACAAGTTGGCGTGCCGCGAAATGAACGCGAGCCCGAAGCCTTTTCACGCGATTTCCTGCCGCGTCCTCGGCGAGAAGGAACGCCAGGCTCGTTCGCCGTGAGTTATGATCACCTGGCGTCGACAAATTGGCCGCTTCGCGCGCGCCGATCAGCAGAAACCCCTCCGCGAGAGAAGACGCGCGCGATGCTCCCGAGACGAATCGACTGGCTCTCCGTCGTGTCTCGCCATGATTTCTCATTTAGCTTTGATGCCTCCTTGACTCGCTCTGGCGAACACACGCCATCGCTCTCCTCTCGCCATGCTCCACGTAGCATCGACGCTCTCTCCCCCTCTCCGTCTGTATCCCGCGTGCGATGGAATTTAGTTTCAATTATGGTTTGTTATCCCGAGTGACGGATATTTTGACAAGACGGAGGGAAGGAACCCCCTTTTCTCGCTGCGTCACGCTTCCAGCTGAAAGTGTTCCCTGTCCTTCGGAGCGGAGCTATTGTGTCGTGCTCGCTTAATGCTCGGCCTCAGATTTCTCGTTTCGTCCCTCTCTCGCTCACCAAGTTGTATACTTTGCGTCACGTCGGTTCGAAGGATGTATTCGGAGGGAAATGCTTTTCTATCGAAAGTTTCGCGAACGATGCAACGTGCGATATAAAAATTACGCGTTTTTTCCCCTCTTTCTTTCTCTTTTTTTTTTTTTTTTTATTCGTTTGAAGTATCAATCTCGCAACCGAGAGTTTTTATCTGAATTGAATCGAATTGGAGGAAGATAACGTCATTTGCAAGCCCCGGGTAATATTAAATTCCTGCATATTACATTCCTAATAAAGATGGAAATCCAGCCGAAACTAGACACTGATGAAGTACTAATGGTAATGCTAATTGCCTGATATACCCGTGATATACCCAGGCTGGATCTAAAACTGTTCATCAATCACCTCCGTAATAACTCGTATCCGAGCGTTTACCATAATTTCCATACAAACTTATCGGTACGGCTCTCATTGTTTCGCTGGGAATAATGGCGAATAATAGCGTTACGTGAAACAGTGGCAAGACTTAACGGAGTATAAACGATCCGTATACTCGTTAAAAAGACCATTGAATACGTCGAATGCATCGTCGCAAAGGCAAATATTTGCAACTCGTGATAGAACGGTTGGTTTTTCATTTCACGTGTTCTTTTTAATCGTTTGTCAAGCCTTAATTTTGTACCCAGTGCAAGGACGCCCGCATTTATCGGGCCGTTACGAACGTGTGACTCACGGAGAAAGGATCCTGTTGACAGGCTGGACAGCTTAATTGGTCGAAGCAGTCGGGCACGGGTGAAAGAAAAATTCGAATCCCTGCTCGGAGATCCAATTGGTCGGTGTGTCGGGCCTTCTTCTTTTTACGCAACACCCTCCCGACGTTTGTTTTCGTACGCGATCTGTCACTACAAAAAAGAAGAAAAAAAAGAAAAAGAAAAAGAAATCGCCTCGCGACTTGGGGGAGCAGGATAAAAATTTATGGCAGCTCTTTTTATCACCTTGATGTATTCACAACGCAGCCAAGATGCTTCAAATGAAGTATAAAATATGAATAAATAATCGACGACGCTTGCCATTCAGATCATCGTCTACGTCAAACCAATTCCATTCCCTCGAAGAATATCGCCGTCGTAAACGTCTAAATTCAAGAGGGAGAGATTACTCCTCGATAAAGCAATCCCGCGAGAAGAATTCGAACAAAACGGGCGAGTCCACTGGGCGAGGCGCGCGGCTCCTTACACGCAGAAACGAGAGAAAAAAAACGAAAGAAACGATCCTCTCGCAGTCGCGAGACGTCGGAAGAAAAATCCTGTGGGAAGCATTCTCGTCTCGCCCACATCTCTGAAAAGAAACGGGCGGACGTGACCGCGGAGGATTTGCATGCGAAAGGAGTAAATCATAAGCCAAACAACGCCGGCAGCAGGGCCAGCCCGGTACTCTTGGCAAGGGCGAGGCCTTTAAAACTGATTCATTACCCCGACACGATCTTCCCCCTCTCTGCAACGTTCGGAGTATCCCGCGAAAACGTTCCTTAATGGGAAATTATAGCGCGAATGGACGAGGGAAAGCATCGCCTTCGTCAGAAACGCGGCGCATTCCGTAAGACGAGGACGGTGAATGGTTAGGCGGGGTACGGTGGTCACGTAGAAGGAAGGAGCGCGAAGGTGAGTACGGAATAATAAGCGCAGCTCGTTCCCGCTGCGATCGAGCGCCCCAAGTATCGCGTTTTCGAACGCGATAATTTCCCCGGTCGTGGGGGCCCAGGCCTCTTCTACGGCGCGTCAATAAGCGCTGCACGTTGTTGTTCGACGATTAACGATCGATCGATCGAATCGCGCGTGACCGTGTTCCGGTATAAGGCGTTCGCGCGAGCGAGCGAGTGAATTACGATGGCCAGGCCACGTGGCGATTAATAAGCGAAGAGAAACGTTCGCATTTCCTCTTGGTTTGCAATTTTTTTTACGTTACAGTAAAGGTATACCTCTCCATTTCTTTCTCTCTCAAACAGTTGAGCGAGTAACTCTCAGAAGCAGTATCCATTTGCGAGAAATACTTTGGAGAGCAACTCGCGACAGTTTTACTCTCAAATCGAGAAGCACCACCTTAAGTATGGCGATTGCTCGAGATGTCGGTCGATCTGGAAGAGACAGTAGATAAGAAGGTTGAGCATTATTAATCGCTTTTTCTTCGCGAGCCGACGATGGTTCGAGTCTGGAGAAAGTGACGACGCAGGTGTTGTGGTAATTTATCGCTTCTTTGGAACTTGCGTGGCAAAAAAATGGCTGCGCGGAAGTGAAATTGTGACTCCATTATCCGGCACGTGTCGATTAACTCGAAGGTTTCACGTTCACGTGCTCCCTTTCATATCGAAGGGGTATCTGTAGTAGGCGTGGGTGTTCCGCATGAGTCACGTGTTTCCAAATATCAGGCAGGCATGACATAGGGTGACTGAAGCAAAAAAAAAAAGAAAAAAGAAAAAAAGAAGAAGAAGCGTCGTCCAACGCAAAGTCACCGCGAAAGACTGATTAAAGCCAGCCATTCAGATGTTACGAGCCGACGGCCATGAATATCGGATTCTCGTTCCAGCAGGTTGACCTTTTCTCGTGCTTGAATACTGGCACCGGTAGGGCGCAGCCGCTTTTTATACGTTCCTTCTTCATTAAAACCAGCGGTTGGATGCACGAATGCCACGAGTATTTGACCCCTAGACGACCACGACGACGATCGACCAGGCTACTTGTAGATTTCCAACGTTTAAAAACTGCGGTTTTTTAAGGATCCTCGATCCGCCAAGTCTCGCTCGCAGCGTTTCATTTTAATACCATTGTTCGCGACAAAGCAAGAAACCGTCAGTTACAACCTCTCTGCATGGCTTAGACTCGTCTGTGAATCGGAAGCCAGGCAAGAGAGAAGAAACGCGTCTGTCTTGACTAGTAGACGGTCGCACAATTCGATTCGTCATGAATGATCTCTCTTTCGTTTAAAGAAAGCTACTTTCGCACGGAAATGTGTATTTCACGCGCGTGTCGTTTCGTCTAGCATTTCGTCTCTCGTGCCAATGTGTCGCCGCCATGTTACCGCGTGAAAGTAAAACCTCGCTCCTCGTTCTCTCTCAATCCTTCCATCTTCTTCCGTCGAGGCAGCTCGTTCACGTGGTTCAGGACGCGAGCAGTTTCCCTGATCCTTTCCTCGCGCGTGTCAATCTCCGTTCCGACACGAGCCACACACGTAGGCCTCGCGGCCGAGGCCGAAGAGGAGAAGAGGAACGGAGCAGCATCAGCCAGTCGTTCGTCGCGAGGAAGATGCAACAGTGGCGGGTTTTTGGTTTTATAAATAGCACGCGGGAAACGCGCGCGTCTCGGGGTGCTAGCAGTTAACAAACGGTAAAACTAACACCGCCTCCTACAATAACATTTCGCCCCGGTCACGTGTTTTCCGCGGCCCGACTATTATAAGATCCACCGACGTTGTCGTCGTTCCGTCTTTCCCCCTCTACCCCTTCGTTAACCTTTCCACTCTCGTCGTATTCGCGTCTGTTCCGCTCGCACACGTTTCTTTGCGTTCCTCCACCTTCCTTCTTACCTCCCTTCGTTTCTGTTTCTTCTGCCTTTCCTCGCCGGAGAGATATCCAGAGCCAATGACGCCATGGCGTGCTAATCGAGAGTTCCTTTCTTCTCTCGCACGATAGAGATGGAAGGTTGCGCGAGAGTGTGTATCCCCCATCGTTCATGGGAGCTCTGGCGAAAGATCTAGCCTCGTTGGGACTGCTCGTTGATTTATGCGCAGCCACCTGAACCCGGTGCCCTTCGTGTTCGTTAGGGTCGCAGACGGTCGCGTCTTTCGGTTCTTAACGAACGAGCCGAGATTCGACGGGTGGTTATGCAAATACGAGCATCGGCCGACCAACAGTTTGCGTTATATAACGTTGTGCTAGCTACAACTCTGACCAATGTCTCTTTTTCTGTCTCTCTCCGCCAGCGAGAACCATTTCGTTCTCGGGTTTAATTAGGACCACCGTAAGGATCTCTCGGATCAAACGCGTTTTTTTTTTTTTTTTTGTTCCATCTTGTTCGAGCAAGAAGGAAGGAATGTATTTGGGGGATTATAGTATTTAGGCGAGGTGCACGACGAGCAAAGAACGTGCTTTTGATTTTGTTCAATTAACAATTTATTCCAAAGTAAGATTCGAGTAAATTGAATAAATATTCTTCGATAAAATGAAGTAGATTAGTTTATCAGTATGATCCAACCCCGACTATAAATTGGGCAACAGCGTTCGAGGAAACACGAACGCAACGAAATTGAATGATAATGGAGCGTTAACGACCGTCCATTAACCTAATTGATACGCATACATTGTATGCACCAGCTAAAACATTTCGTGTTTGGCGAGCGCTAGTGACACATGCATTAACGAGAAACGTGCTAAAACATGGGGATTCCGGACTATTTTCGCATTCATTTCGCACCGTGTGTTGAACGAAGAAACCCGTGTGCTTTACTCGCGCCGAGACCGAGCAGTAAAAGTCGAAAAATTGCGCGAACGTGATATTTTAAAAAAACGAAGCATCTCGCTACGTACAGGTTGCTCAAACAGTTTGGAAAAATCTTGAAAAAATTTTTAACCCGTCGATCAGATACTTACGAGTATTAAGGAACAACGCGATATTTTGTGTTGCAGGCCGGAGTGATGCGACCCACGCAAGAGTAAGCTAAACTAGCTTGGAGAATGGGACTCGTTCGACGGACGAAGCTGCTTCCAAGCCGAACGATGGCGTCCCTACTACCATTGCTGCTGCTGGCAGTACTACCAAACGCGCGATTGGAATCAGCAATCAGTCCAGTGAGTAACGTGGGCTCGGTATCGAGCGGTTCTTCGTCGTCCTCTTCTTCTGCCTCCTCGTCGTCGATGGTGGGCGTCGTGCCTGGCAGCGGCTCGGCTTCCGGCAGCATGGTTGGCTCTGGTAACAGCGTGGTCGGTGGTGGAAGCAGCGGCGTTGGACACTCGTCTTTGGGCGGCGGAACTGTTAATGGAAACGGTCGATGCGAGGAGATCACGATCCCGATGTGCCGCGGAATCGGTTACAATCTAACAGCCATGCCGAACGAGCTGAATCACGACAATCAAGAAGAGGCTGGCCTGGAGGTGCATCAGTTTTGGCCGTTGGTCGAGATCAAATGTTCGCCAGATTTGAAGTTCTTCCTCTGTTCGATGTACACCCCGATATGTCTGCCCGAGTACACCAAGCCTCTTCCGGCTTGTAGAAGCGTGTGCGAGAGAGCACGAGCGGGTTGCGCGCCGTTGATGCAGCAGTATGGATTCTCGTGGCCGGAGAGGATGGCTTGCGAGAGGTTGCCGGTATTCGGCGACGTGGACAACTTGTGCATGGACAATCACACGAGCAGCACCGGATACGGATCCGGAACCGGAGGAGGCGCGAGTAGCGCTCCTTTGCCACCAGCGGCCCCGCCACGCCCGACCAGGCCGTCCAAGACGACCCAATCACCTCGGTGCAAGCCAGGCAAAAATCAAAAAAACTGCCAGCATCCCCCGGGGGAAAGGGCGAGGGATTGCGTGTGCCGGTGCAGGGCACCCCTCGTACCCCTGGGGGCGATAAGCGGCAGCAGCACCGGCAACATCGGCAACGGGGCTGGACTGGCAGGCATGGCCGTAAGTGGAGTCATACCGGCGCCACCGATAAGCATCGGCAGAAACATCATCCAGGACATTGCCGGAGTACCGAATTGCGCTCTCCCGTGCCACGGGGCGTTTCTCACCCCCGAAGAGCGAGGGTTCGCGGCCGTCTGGCTGGCCCTGTGGAGTGGCCTCTGCGCCGCAAGCACGCTCGTGACCGTCACAACGTTTCTGATCGACACCCAGCGTTTCAAGTATCCTGAGAGACCGATAGTGTTCCTGTCAGCCTGCTACTTCGCCGTATCGATAGGTTACCTATCGAGGAGCGTGTTCGGCCACGAGGAGATAGCCTGCGACGGGCCGGCGTTGAAGTCGAGGGCCCAGGGCCCGGAAGCCTGCGTAGCCGTCTTCCTGATGATCTACTTCTTCGGCATGGCCTCCTCGGTTTGGTGGGTGATCCTGGCGTTCACGTGGTTCCTGGCGGCAGGGCTGAAATGGGGCAACGAAGCCATAGCCTCGTATTCCCAGTACTTCCACCTGGCGGCTTGGCTGGCACCGGCGGTTCAGACGTTCTCCGCGTATCTGGCCGGTGGAGTGGCAGGGGATCCAGTGGCCGGAGTTTGCACGGTAGCTCCGGACGGAGTGAGATCGTTCATTCTGGTACCGTTGTTCGTGTACCTCCTACTGGGAACGAGCTTCCTTCTGGCAGGATTCGTCAGCTTGTTCAGAATCCGATCGGTGATAAAACGACAACCGGGAGCAAAAGCGGACAAACTGGAGAAACTGATGATACGCATCGGCGTGTTCAGCGTTCTGTACACGCTGCCAGCCGGAGTAGTGTTGGGCTGTCACATGTACGAGACGTCGTTAAGAAACGAGTGGCTCGATTCGCTGGCTTGCCCCTGTCAGCCAAGGGCAAGACCTCTCTACTCCGTCCTGATGCTCAAGTACTTTATGGCTCTCGCGGTAGGCATCACGTCCGGCGTGTGGATCTGGAGCGGCAAAACGGTCGATTCGTGGAAACGTCTGTGGAGGCGCTTGTTCAGCGGAGGAAGCGGCGGAGGCGGTCACGGAGGCGGTGGCGCCGGTATGGTGGCCGGCGTGACCGGCGTCAGCGGAGGAATCGGCAGCACCAGCATCAAGGGCGTCGTAGGACGTGTCGGAGTGCCGTATCCACCGGCACCGGGGCCAGGGAGCGCTCTACTTCCGCCTGGCAGCGTGGCCAGCGCGTCCCAACACCATCTCCACCATCACGTCCTCAAGCAACCTCCCTTGTCGCACGTATGACGTCACCAGTCGGCGGGGGGTGATATGAACACCGCTGGCTGCGAGCAGCAACAACAACAGCAGTCGGTGCAACAGGAGAGGCCTTCCGCCCTTAGTAACTACGGGCCCATTTAGCCCTTCGCCTCGGCCTCGCGCAGGCACACGCCGCACACGGCGCCGCATACGGCGCCACACACGCCACATTCGGCGGCTACGCTATACTCGAGGAGATCGTTGGCGTCGACTACGGGCCCCCTTACGCCAGCACACGGACTCGCACCCTCTTACACTCAGGCCACCGAAGTATGAATCGATTTCCGATAGCAAGTCACTCGTCGCCGGAAGGAAAATGAAGGAAAGAAGGGTGGAAAAAAACGCGAAGGTGGCTCATCGCGACGTGCGTCGAACAACGTCGGTGACTCGCGACGGTGCTTCTCGATTACCCGATATACGTATTAGCCCGTACGTGTCTTTTCCGCCGGTCTCGAGTCGCCATCACTTTTTTTCTACTTCTCCATTTTTCTACTTCTCGTTTTCAATCCCACACGCGTTACATGTGCATTGGTTGATAATTAAAATCGGCAAAATCGCCGATTCGGTGTTGTCAGTGAAGTTTGCGATAATTGGTGGAACAGGTGCCGAACGCGATTTGAATTAACCCGCGGGGACTGGACCCTCGACGCGTCCACGCCAGAGGGCGACAATTCGAAAATGGCGCTCGAGACCGGCAGGTGTAGTGTGATTGTGACGTTTAGTGCGTGGGATCGAATGCGGTGTAACGTATGAGTGAAACATAGCGCGAATGGGAATATCGTCTGACAGAACATTCTTTCTTATTCGTATCTATTTGTAATCTTTCTTACTTACATAGTGTAGCGGAGCTCGTACAGTCCGCATATCCGTCTAACGTGTATCGTCTCGTCTATTTATCTGACTTAGCCATAACAGAAGTATAAGTGTAAAACACGGACTTTCTATAGATGTCGTTACTTAAGTCGTTACGGCGGTGGTCCGGCATTCCAGCCCGCGTGTTTTTTGTAATTTCATACAATTTTAGTCGCTAGTCGAATTCGGTGTAAGCGAGCCGTGTAAGACAGAGAAGGATCGACCCGATCATCCTCGAGCAATGAAAGTACTCGTAATCGCGAATTCAGGCTCACCGCCGTCGATCGTGTCAAAGTACGACGTACAAGTGTATAGCGTAGAGACGTATAAGAAAGGAAAAAGAATGTGGAGAAACGAAGGTAACTGTAAATATTATTCTTAGATGTTAGATAAAATGCTGTAAATACAAAAGAGAAATGGGAGGGAAACGATCATCAAAAAAAAAAAGAAGAAAAAGAAAAAAAAAAAGAAAAAAAAAGATTTATCGGTCAACACGAGATATATCGAATGTACAGGCGCGAGCACATGCGCAGCCATTGCGACGACTGCGCGTTCCTTTTTACGCATTACTCATATATATAGTTGTAGCCCGTGGAACTTTGAAATCCATTTCGAATCTTTCGAAAGGGATTCGATCGTTGACACAACGTAAAGCGGGAATAAAAAGAACTCGTGTCAAACTCTTGGTGCAATGAACAATGGGTATCAAATAACAGTGGGGTATATCGTAAAAAGAAGCTTCGAAGGAGCCGCTAGTCTTGCCACGGGCGAAGGAACGCGTTAATCGTAGCGTGAATGCGTCGAGGGAAAACAAAAAAAAATGATAACGCGTGCTTACGGTATGTATAGATACGTTAAAACATGATTTCGGGTGTCGAACACGTCTTTTTCTTTTTTACCGCCGAACGAAGCCCCCCCTTAACCTTTACCATTTTATATATATATACACACACGCGTCGTGAACGTAGCTGACAAAGGAAAGAAAAGTCGAAGGATATCACGATTCCGAATGACACTAGTTTCTTTTTATCTCGCGTGGCTTTTTGTCTCTAGAGACTTGGAGATTGAGTCATGCACATACGCGCGCGCGCACACACATGCATGCACGCACGCACGCACGCACGCATAATACACATACATTACATCGTCGTACATACTCGCACGTAGAAAAAAGGATAAAAACTTTATACCCCGAGAACAAATTGTAGGAGGAAAAACATCATGGCAATTTATGTACACGTTTACGTGTTTTCTGTGTCTGCGCAATAGACAAGTAGGTGTTAATTGAATGCGAAATCGGATGAACGAGTAAATCGTTAAATATATATATATTACAGATATAAATATAAATATATAAATAAATATATATAAAAATATATATATATATATATATATACATATATATGATCGTAGAAGTGCGTGCGGGACCTCGACGCGAGGATGCACGTACTTCTGCGACGCGATGTCGATATCTTACAATTTTTTCTAATCGCTGGAGGAAAAATGGGGAGAACTAGAAGGAAAAGTACGATTCCCCACGAAACACCCGTTGTCGTTTATAGTTGTTCCTTTCCTGAGGCATCTTGTGCATGCAAAAAAAAAAAGACGTGAGGTGAAAAATTCCTTCGACACTAACGGAGAACGAACGATAAATAATAGAAGAAAAAAAATCTTGGTTATGTGCTTTTTCTATTGCCACTGGTTGGCGCTGGTGTTTCTGGTCGTTGAAATTTCACGATCGACCCGCAAGATGTCTCGCGAGCGGAGCAGGTGGGAATTCGCGCGCGTGTGCACGCATGGGATGGAAACGAAAAAGGTACATATAAGAAACGACGCAAGAATGGGGAAAGAAATAAAAGAACTGAAAAACGATAACTGCCTCAAGCAACTTAAAAAGGAAAAGAACTAAACAAAAAAAAAAAGAAAAAGATAATGCGACTTGTGTATCGCATCCCGGACGGGAACCCCTGCCAAACGAAAACGTACACGTGTAATGTAAAGTAGTGAGAGTAAAGAACCTTTAGTGTCACATATCACGCCAAGCTGTTACGAGCGAAAACGGACAATGTCGCGTTCGTGGACGATCAGTGACGAGAAAGAGAGAGAGAGAGTGAGTGAGAAAGAACATGACGTGAGACGGGATGTGATGATGGTAATGGTGGTGGCGGTCGAGAGAGAGGAAAAAAGAGCGGGAGAATGAGATAGGGTGGAGAAAGAAAGAGTGAAAGAGTGCGCTGCTATCGCGATGGCAGAACGATTGATGCGACGAAAAGAACGAACGCGACGTTAGAGAAACGAGAGGGAGGAGTTTATAACGAGTATTTGTAAGCCACTTTTTGTCACGATGATTGTCAATAAAATGGAAAATACTGTGTGTAACGAGTGTGTCCCGGAATTTCATCCATCGAGTTGGTTATTCCGTTAGGTATGATGATTTTTCTCTTTTTTTTTTCATCTTGCATCTTTTTCTTTCTCTTTTACGCAAAGAGTCGTTTGTAACAGGCGAGTTGTGTGTATTTAAAAGTTCGGAATAGCCGTGTCTCCCTCTTTTTTCTTTTGTACGTTTTCCTCGTTTGGCTTTTACGTTCGTTTTCCTGAAAATACTGTGGATCCTCTGTTTAGTCCATTTCTATGTTCGACCGCCATCTTTTATATACATACAAGTTTTTTACGTTGCCATAGTAGATAACGAGTAACCGACAACCGATGATCATATCGTTATACATACACATATATTGAAATCAAAATTGTATACGATTTTTAATATACTTTATTATTATTTAAGTTCCTTGCGTTCATTGCTTGCGCATCCTGAGTCTTCCTCGATCCTCTCGACTCTTGTGGTTTCCCTTTTCTTTTAGCGATTTCGTTGATAGATTAGAATTTATATCCAACGCACGAAATGCAGGTAAGTTGATCAATTAGTTTGTTATTTCGCAAAATAATAGAATCGTAGACGAAATACTGTAAAATTTGAGAATTCGTGACGTAGAAAATGAAATTAAATCCATACGTAGTTAACTGAGAAGGGAAATAATTCTATCATCGTTGTTTCAGCCTCATGCTTTCAAGTACTAATTCAAAGCAAACAGATTCTATTTTTTTGTTTATTTAGCATACAGTTTTTTAAAAGTAAAGTTTTCGGAGGTATGTATTTATATTTCATTTCAAAGGACACTCTAGTCATAATTATTTGACGTTGTGTAAATATTTCGTCCTTTAAATCATGGTTGAATATAAACAGGGGTTCCGGAAGCGCGCACTTCAGTTTGTACAAAACAAAAAAGGCCCCTCCTGTTTAAGAGGTTCGAACAAGTGGCTACATTCTTCTGTCTGGCAATGACACAAAGTAACCCGACCAGAGGATGACGCCGTGGAAAGAATTCAAACACGAATGATAGTTTCACATGCTTCTGTTCACGCAAATATTCTAACGAACATTAAGAAAGAATATTCAACTGATGATAACGATAATAATAATCCGCGAATTTAATTTCAGCGAGTTCTCCAAACTGAAAATCCTTTAAAACATACGAAGATATCTCTGGAGATTGTTCCACAGGAGACTGTCGACAGATTGTTTATAACATCCCCAAGTTCCAACCGGGCTGCTGGAAATTAATGTAAACGCAGACGGTTCGTCTCGTCTGTCCTCGAGAGAGAACGTCCGACTATTTACACGTCGTTACGAATCGGTCCGGTGAAAATCGCCGTTTAACCCGGAACCTAAGTAAACCCACCCTTATTCCGTGAGTCATTGCCCAACATCAGTCAGGCACCAGCGGCAAATACAACCCCGCCGTCGTCGAATTTATGCTACGTCGGTGCTGTCGAATATCGCCTCCATAAACAAACCGTATTAACCGTGCACAGACAGTTTACCACCCTCGTTGCTCCGGAAGATAAGGATCTCCGTTAGTCATTCACTCGTTAAGTTAACTGGCCACGCGTTGCGTTGATTTCCCTAATTGAAGCTTACGATGCGCCTTGCCACGGCAAGGATTGTCGCGCGATCATCGCCATCTTGTCGGCGACTCGCGTGTCGTGCGAACGTTCAATCGCTGCGCTATCCTTTGGCTAATTAGCCGAGCGTCACGTTTGTCGCGTCCAGTTGCAGATCAGGGTAATTTAGTTAAGCTGTTTGTTGGCTGTTGATAGCATTCCCGCAATTTATGCGCGGCATCTGCGTTTGAGTTGTTGTCTCGCCTCGAACATTCAAGTGATGACTAATTGCCAATTGTTTTTGAGTAATTGATAGTATTTCGCGAAACTGCCTTGGGATCTTTTAATTTTGTATTTAGTTTTATTCGTATTTCATACAATTTATTCAATGATATGACGATAAAAGGATTGTGAAACCGAATAGAATTTTAATCTTCGGATAAACTCTTTCAACAGTCCTCGACGAAACGAGAAATACATCTTCGTAGCTTTGACGATCTCCTAAATCGACAGAATGTTGAGGATAATTATATAACACTGACGAAAATAGACGTTCGTGCTTCATTATTTACTGGAAAAACGAGGCACGAGAACGATTTACGAGCAGATTTGCCGAAAGATATCACCGATCGGTAGCGAGCGCTCGTCTCGGTAAACGACGACGACTAATTGCGTCTAAGAAAACTAATTTACGGAGGTGGAAGAAACGATATCCGGCGACGCCCTCTCTGTTTGTCGAGAACGAACGTTTCCCATGCAGCCTGGAAAGGACCTCGAACTTTCTCTAAATCCCTCCCTGACTGTCTAACATTAGATCGTATCGAGACACGCACGCGTTTCTCGTTTCCCGTTTTTCGAATGTACGCGCTCATGTTCATTTCCTCCATGGATCCGGATTAAGCATTTTCTCTAAATTTAGAAATAATGGAAACTTTATTTTCGTTACGGACAAATTTTGGGTAGTACAAGTGAGGAACAGAGAAAATATTGAACTTGAGAGAACGATCCGACGCGTATAAATAGAAAGCCAGTGATAGACTGAATAACTCGTTTTTTATTTTTAATTTTTTTAATTTACGCGCGATCGATTTGAAACCATTCAAAATACTCGACAAAATATTTCTTGGTTAAAGATTAAAATTTAATAACCAAGAAATACTAACAAAAAGTCAGTTCGTGCCAAGACGTTGACGTGCGTTTACGCGTTTCTAGAAAACACAGTGGCGCGTGTAGATGGAGCTTGATGAGAAGAAAATTCAATTTACAGGCTGGTATCTTAATACGCGGAGTTGGTAATTTATGCAGCAATAGATTATCGTCGTGGTAACGATTAATCTCTCTTGAAATGAACGTGAGAGGCGAACCCGACGCTGGGACGACCCTTGACACCGCGATAAGAGATGGTCGTGTGGTAACGTTCATATGCATAAATTGCCTACACGCGCAAATATAATGAGCCTCGCGATAACATGTAATCGGACTTCGAGCTGCTACCTTCACGTTTCTATCTTGTTTTCGTTTCTATCTTGTCCGTTATCGTGCCCCGTAACGAACCGCATTATGATAGAAAAATAACGTCTTTCATACTATCGTAAGTGGTTATAAAAGTCTAAGAATTAACATTTAATCGGAATTCGTGATATTATTCAATTCATTTAACACTGCAGTATAATTTAGTTATTCAGTATAATTTAGTTGAATTGCGTTGAAAACGTTTTACTTTCTAATGTGAAATTACTAAGATGTTACAAGTGAAAAAAAGAACTTGAATTCTTAAATTTTCTATTCATTTTTCATCTCTTTGAAAATCAAGCTTTTTAATTAATGTTAGAATCGGTAGAAGAATGGCTGGCATAACTAACTTGTGGTTGGTCACGATTCGAAGCATGTTCCTTTAAACCGAGTCTACAAACGGAAAGCTAATCAGTCAATAAAACGGGTCGTTTCAGTGACATAATCGGCCGCGACGCCGGTTCCAATTCACCCTAAAATTATTCCTGGACGGATTTACCTCACGTGAGTTCCTCGATGGTCGTAGATCGCGCTTGCACTCGTGAGCGCATCGCTTGCAAGAGGCGCGTATAATGCGCCCGACCGCGGAGGAAGGGTTTTTCGAAGGTCCTCGACTCCATTCAAATTCGATTCCCTTGTACCGTTAATCCTCCTTTGCGATGCCAACAGCTGCGTGTACCGTCGTATACGCAGCTGATCATTAATTATTTGCGGCTATGGATTAACGGGCCAAACGAACACAACTCGATTAATCTCGTCTCTGTCACTCTTCTCGCGATTCGTCGACACTTCTGGGAAATAAATCGAGAAGAGAGAATGTTCAGTAAATGCAAGCAGGCTTCGTAGTTCTCGGGGGGTGTGAGGATAATGTTGAGCCAGTGAGGATTTTGGGTAGGACAAACGATTCGCCTAGTGGAGAATTATAAAGGATATTTGGAGTAGAGTAAATGAAATATCGAATTGTTCGCTGGAGTGAAATGATATATTAGTCGGTCAGAATTAAATACCAATCTTTTGTAACATCTATAACTCGTCAATAAGGTAGAGAAAGTTGAAAATTCTGCCCCCCCCCTCTCTCTATCTCTTTGTTTTAGAGAAATATTGGATAACGTTTACCTATATTTATTAAGGAGAAAAGCACGTAAAAAAGTATGGCCCAAAAATGTAGGGTGTATATTTACATGGCTACCTATCAGAGGGTGTGTGTCTTGGGTTGATAGCGCTAAAAGCGGTTAATGCATAACGCTTGTCGCTTTTCGATGCTTCAAAATTTCTAGTAAAAGAAGGCAAGGTTTATAAAGAATGTATAAAGAAAATTGGCTCCCCTCCATGGTTTTTCATTTACAATTCTATCATTTTGCGTTTTGTGGAAACGACTGATTGTTCTTTGTATTTAATCCATTATTGCAGATGTCGGTAAAAACTGATTATCTCCTCTTTCTTGCCGTACTGTAGCTATCAGATACGTGTTAGCATATAGTAATTAATCGCATCACTTAAAACACCCTTTTCACCCTTTCATAAGCGGCTAAGAGGCTAAAATTTCGCGTGCTACAAAACAAACAGACAAAAATCCCCTGGCATCAATAAGCAACGGTATAAATTCCACATACTCGAACGCCTCACGGCTCAGCAAACAAACCCCCTACGCCGTACGTCCGCGTAACATATTTTCCTCGTTTCGCGCTCCAGATTCAGCCCTTGTAACGGGGCTATCGACGCTCAATTAAAGATCACCCCATGCTCATGGCAGCGCGCGTGTACCGTATCAGGGCGACGAAACGAGGCGGCTCCCGGATAATAGCCGTCTCGTAAAGCCTCGTGGCCGCTGTTGAAACAATATTTTCACAAGGGCGGCTGTCCATGGTACGTCGTAAGCTCGCGATACTGTTGTTTTTCAACGAAGCTGATCCGCCGTGAATCGTGAACTCCGTCTGTCGGTCATTGACGCCGTAGTTGGAACGCGTTGCCAGGAATTTGACGGAAGTCTAACTTTTTTCACTTCTTGTTTCTCTTTGTTAATTTCGAATTAATAATTAGGGGAAGATTTAGTAAAAATATAATTGGAAAAGTCTTTTGTATAAAAATCGATTTGTACACATCGATTCGCGGAAATTACACTGCGTGCCTGGAGATCGGTAGATCTCACTGTCGTGTCAAATATAGAGTCGACAGAAGGCGATAAAAATCTGTATACCCAAGGCCTGTCTTGCGCGATATCGCGACCGGAAGTTTCGACCGAAGATAGTTTTCGTCGCAGTCGATCGATCGCGGTCAAGCTGAATCGTCGAGTGTAGTCAGAGTGAGAATACAAAATACTTCTAGAGGTAAAGCAGGGATTTAGAATGTTATTTTAGAAATAGTAGTCTGTTTTAAAAATAAAATATAGACGACATAGGCTCGCTAAAAATCAGTGAAATAGCCTCATTTGTAACAGCACCTGCGAGAATAGCAGGAGCCAAATAGGTCCAAGAATTTTTTTCATCTGTCATTTCAATCTTCCTGCGACTATTAATTCGAATGCAAATCTCGACCACGCCTGGATCGTTTAATCGTCAAGGTCCATCCATTACTCAGCCTCCTTATTTTAATACTCTCTAACAAAAAATTCATCTGCTCCACCGCGATACTTCTACCATTTATCCCGTTCTTTTTTAGTCTCTCGACGAAACCGAGTTTTTCTCGCAGCCAGGGCCAGATCTCTCGTACAAGGATGTCGACGGCTAAACGACCGGAGCACTTTGCTCGCGATGCTTTTCGCGGATCGTTTCGCTAGCTCGTGGTCTCTCGTGGTTTTTACTCGGTTGTGTATCGTGAGATCGAGTCCACACGAGCTTGTGTGGGCCCACGGAATTCCAAGGGTGGGATGGTGGATCGTTTGACTGTCAGCACGAGGAAACATGCGTGTCGCATAGCATCTAGAACGGAAGACGTTTCCCTGAATTGTGTTCTCACAAGTGTGTACACAGCTTTTCCTCCAGCAGCGCGTTGGATACGTGTTATCACCGAAACAAGATGCTGCTTATCGTCGCGTCCGCTCTTCTCTCTGAAACACACCTTCCGTCCTCGTGGCGCGAGATAACCGAAAGGGACGATGAGTTAAGGGCCGACGTAAATCACGCTGGTGCCGGCAGAATTTCAGCTCCACTATTTTGAACCAGAATTCTAAATTCTGAACTTTGTTACGAATACAATCGACTTTTGTTCAATTGTAACTCGCAATCCACAAGGATCTTCGAACTTCTCACATTCATCCCTTTTTGTTTCCTCTTCGAATTTCCTTTTTCGACTCTTCTAAAAATAAGCCGATCGATTACAAATTGCTCTCATAAATCAGGAAAAATCAAGATCATTTACGAAAAAGTATTGTCGTATGTGGGATTTATATGGTGACATTAAATGGAAATATAAATTGCCGTGTGTTTACGACGCCCACACACGGAGCTCTAATCTTAGCAATATTCTCTTTGCATCTTTTCCTCTTCATTCGTCCCGTACCCCCATTCTCGAGTTATTCTCTTTTGATTTCGGAGAATAAGTAGCCGCGAGTAACATAGTTGAAACAACATTTACGTATCTAGTTAGGCTAGAGTCAACTTCATGGCGGGATCGATCGACCGACAACCCCTTGTTCGAGAGTCCATTAGGACACACGAGTGATAAGTGGAGTGTATGGGGTACTGATGTCTTCCTGTTCTTTGTGTAACTCTGCTTGGACCAGGTGATTCACGGGAATAGGGTGGAAAAGAGACGTGGACAGTGGAGGATGACATTTGGTTGTTACTACGGCTGTATATGTTTCGTGGATGACGAGGGTTCTCTATTCTCTGAATGCTGGTAATATAGAGACAGACTGACTTTCGACTAATTGTATCGGTCTTTTGACAATGTTTCGACGCTTTCGTATTGTTGCAATTCGCGTATTCGGAGTAGTTACGCTTTCGAAGAAGTTTAACGACATTGAAATCGCAGTATGCACTTCCACTAAAGTTTTTGTATTGTGAAATATCTCTAGAAATCTCAGATTCCATGTTCATATTCATAAAATGCTTAAGTGAGGTATATTATACTTTTATCTTTGAACGCGAGTAGTTCCACGAAGCGATAAAATTATCCAACTAGTCTTGGAAAGTATAACGAACTCAAGTTGTTTCATCTAAATTCTTGCGGATGCATTGACACTCTATAAACAATAAAGAGTAAAAGGATGTTTTATTAACGTGTCGCAACGTCGTGTAAAGATTTACAGATCCAGGTAGATTTAAACCAAGTTATTTTTGCGTCATAAGAAAGATAGATCGCCTTAATTCGCATGGATATCTAACAAGATTAGTTTGATGTAGCGATACGCGATACTAATAAATGATCTCATCGGTGTTCGAAGAAAAGAGTACCGTCATTAATCTAATTGCTTCTTTCTTTATGATCGTGCATAAATCGAGAATTACTCTAATTAAAGATTTTACATTCAAGCCTGGTTTAATGGTAAATTGGAAGATTCATAAGAGAACCGGGATCTGAAGACTTTCCTGGATATTATAGCTCGTTAGTTCAATCAAATTTATTGAGTTTCTTCGAGATTTACAAGACTTTTAAAGCTTTTAAAGTATTTAATACGAGAAAAATTTATACGAATCAAAAATTGTACTTTAATATATGTTATAATATCGATGTAAATTTCATCATCCATCATTTGGTCGATCGAAGGATATGTCATAAACGACAAAGATATAATTATGGGTTAAATAATTATGAATCTACATTGTAAAAAAATAATAAATTTTTCTCGATAGAAATAATTGTATATTTAGACTGTATATTTATAATAATTTTTCATATATATGTATGTATTTTTCATATATATGTAATTTTTCATATATACGTCCCTCATATATAAAACTTTTTGTATTTTAACAATAACTCTAGAATAAATTTTGCAAGAAACTTTCAAGGTACATCTCGAATTGTTTGCTTAGAAGCTCAGGTCAAGGATATGGTTCCCATAAAGCTGTCACTTCTTTCCTGACACTTAGTTATGCCGGTCCTTCGGTATTTTTTTTTTTTTTTTTATAGAAATACCGCAGTGGGAAAACCTCGAGTCACAAATCATACAATTTTTTCCCCCTGCTGTCATGCGATGCCATGTTAGAGAAAAATGAATTCAACGATGCTTGACAATTTACTGTTGTAGTTATCCCTTTTTGATATATTTCAATTCTCTGAAAACACTTTTCGTCTATTTTAAAAAGGTTTATCTATAATTCTTATTTAAATATAGTATACATTATATTAAATAATACAGTTAATTTGTTTCTTGAACAATTTGTTATTTGAAATATTTCAAATATTAGATACTACTTTTCAGCAAATATATTTTACCTTCATTCTTCTCTCATTAAGTATAATATTAATTAAAACACTCTTCATTTATTTCGTATTTTGTTCAACGTTTTCATTATTAATGATTAGTAACAATATGAATAATTAAACAATACACTGTAATAAATTATGTAATAACAATAGTAGTAGTGAATGGTATTAACGAAGGGAATCGTATGAATAATATGAATTTTATTTGACTATGTTAAATGTCTGAATGAATATTCTTCCAGTGTATTTACGTTTAAAATTCAGGAATTTACACCTTTGTACGTAAATACGATACTGTTGTTATTCCTCGCTGTTAAAAACACCTTTTTTGCTTATGACTTTTCCAGGAATTCGCTAGACTCGCACTTGGCCTTGTTGCCGGGCACAATACCCCCACCACTTTATTAATTTCGCTGGGCGAAACTGTGGCGCGGGGAGTCATTTGTGTACCGAGGTTTGTGTTGTTAAGACGTATCGATTGAAGGTGCGTGATCTCTTAATATATTGCGTAATATAATTCATATTTTCATTGTTGCAGTCTTGTTATATTACTGCTTGCTCTATTGTCTTTATACACTATTATTAGATATGTTTAGTTAATACGCAATTAATTAATTAATTAATAGAACATTAATGTAACAAGATTGAAACTTCGAAGTTTCTTTTTGTTTTTTTTCTATTGACTGCGCTTCCAATAGCTTGTATTTTTCGCTTTGATACGGATTTTGAATTCGACTATTGTTTCATCTTAGTATAATATGGTATTGAGTTTGAATATTTATTTCAAATTGTTGATTCTCTCTTGTGCAGGTTAATGGCGTCCGTTAGAATGCCATATTGGCGCGAAAAAGTACAAAATCAAATATGGACGCCATGATGATTAATGGTTAATCTGGTACTTTTCGTGGAGACTTGGTAATGTTTCACTTATTATATTGAAAGGCTCACATATACATTTTTCTCGTCTTTTTATTTTATTGTTAATATTTTATTGATAATATTGAATCATAATATGATATAATATGCTATAATTTTCTAAATCAGTTACACAATACAATTTTATACAGTATGTCATTTCACTTCTTGTAGAAATATTTTATATCACTTGTCTAGATATATATAAAGAAAAGCAGTACTTTTCAAAACAAACGCTCGATGAGAATAAAATGTTTCACTTCTTTTCCTGTTTTTCCTTTACTGCTAATACAGATTTATTTTCAGAGAATGTGACCGCGTGCAATGCGGTTAGTAAAGTCAGTGTTTGCTGCATAATATTTTTAATATTTCTCAGAGCACAATAGCTCTTATTAAGTTCAACATAATCATTCAATAGTCATACGCGAAATTAGAGTCAGTGTTTGTTCGACGTTTGTTTTCACTTAATCGAGCGCGTTTATAGTTTTTTATTTTTCATTTTTTATTTGTATTCGTTCTCGGTGTTATGAATCAGTGCTCAAGAGGATACAGCCTCTCCAGGAGCTTAGAAGTGTAAGTATTTTTTATATATCAAATTTCAATTTAGTTTGTTCTCTGCATTTTGTTTGAATTATTGTTAATTTCTGTTAATGTGGCATTTGAAATTTTACTAGATTTTCAAGATTTTAATAGATTTATTATCTCTAATTTCTTAAATGATCAACACTGTACTTTTAAGTACCAATTGCAAGTAACAATATTTTGTATTTTATTGCAGATTTCTTATACTACTCTCTACTTTTTTCCTGTTTCCTGAAAAAATTTACAGTGCTTCAAAAGCCAAGAATGTAAGTATTTTTACATATTGTGCTCTACTTAATTTTATTCCTTATATCTTTGGCTCTAATTAGTATTAATTGTTCTTCAATCGAAATACAATTTAATATAATTTTGGAAATCTTAATTCTCTCAAATTTTCCAAATCATGAACGCTATCTTTAAGAATAAATTATAACATTCACGTTTTATTACAGATATTTCACTGTCTTCGGTCTCATAATGGTGTTTGACGGCCTTTCCTTGATAATGTCTTTTCCTGTGCCATAGTATCGATGACAACGTCCTACGCATCTAATTGTGAGTCGCATGCTTTTTTGTTCCTCCGGTCACTTAATCATGTCGTAGGATGAAAGTTCCAAATCGACACGAGTGACTGGTTGTATACGTAGATTTTTTTACAAGCATAGTGACCGTGGGTATTTCCTATACCCATGAGTAGTAACACTTCTTTATTCAGTGTTTTATCTATTAGTTCAGGATAGGTTTTCTTGTACATCGCGTTTTCCCATATTTTTACATAATATTGATAATTAAAATTTTATACTAGTAATATTAATATAATTAATATAAATAACTAGTAAACGAGATATGTATTATTAATTATTAATTGAAATTTATAATTTTTATGCAATATTAAAATGGATGTTTGCAAAAGATAAATATGTATAAAATATAAGTATTGACATGACTTCAGTTGAATAGGACGTAGTGAAGAAATCAGTTACCCTCTGATTTCGTTATAATAATAAATACAATCATTACATACTAATGATAATATTACATAATAATGATAATATGTTTATATTATAAATAATTTTTAATTACATTTTTTATTATATTTCATAGGGATGTTTTAATTAATTTAATTGCTTGAATGGTCATATTATAAACTCGGATGCAATTTAAAATATAAAATTATATATTGAAATTGATCTCTTTCGTATAAAAGTGAATGAAATATCAAGTGCAAGAAAACAATTCGCGACAGACAGATTTTGGAATCAAAGCAATAAATTTTGAACACTGCTTTTATGCTTTCAAAGATGTGCTTTGATAATGGAATCGTCTGAGGTTATTTGTATTAATATTAACGTAGAGTCAATTATTAAATAAATTTTTTTTTTTGTTGCCAATTACTTTTTTATTGTGAGAATTTGAATAATAAATTAAATAAAGTAAAGTATGAAGTAAAGCATTATTACATTGCATTAAATTTTAATATCAAAAAATATTTGTCCGTTAGACACAAAATAAATTTACTAATTATCTTTTTAGCTTAGGATTTTCAGGTTTAATCCTTTCCATGTTTATTGTCAAAACCTCACTCACGTGCCCAGGTGCTACTTGGGTGGGAGAAAGACAATGGCATGACGATCATAGTTTGTAAGCTTAATCATTTTTTAGCGACTGATGATGCGTTAGTGTATCGTGCACAACGTATTCTCCACATTGTGTGTGTGTGGTTAGGTTGTGGAAATGCGTTGTATTTGCTATTATCTTTCAGGTAATATAATTTCATAAAATGAATAAATTTTACAATCAATACAGTCACAATGTATACTGTTAAATACAGTAAACTATAACAACACGATTATGAATATTTAATTAAAATTGAAATTGAAATGTATTTAATTAAAACAGAAATACAGATCACTTTTATCACATTTTACGCAATGGTCGCTAGCCATCATCAGTTGATTTCAGGAAAATGGTACGTAAATTAGAGTGTGAATGTTGTGTGCGACACTCGGGTGTCGGAGGTGTCCCGGGACGTCCTCCCTAGTTTAGGTCGCGCCCGAGTGTATGTGTGAGAACCGTGGAGCGAGTGTGTTGGTGTGCCTGTCTTTTGCCATTTTTTAAATATAGCACAACGTGTTAGGATAGGTAGCATACTTTCTGGTGTGTCTGTGTATAATTATAAGTAAGTAGGGCCGGGCAGGTTGACACAGTCTCTGGTCGCGTGTCCCCTTTTCGCGTGTCCAACCTGTTTCAGGAAATCCAATTTGAAAAATCGACAATGAAATTGGTACAAGTTGAGCATGCCACTTGTTTCTGATTTTATTCTTCGATTTTTCGAATTTAGTATCGCGGTCGCGGTCGCGGATAGATCGTGAGTAGGTCCCGAAACGAACGTTTATGTAGGTATTGCTCGAGCACGCACGTGCGAACGGACAACGATCACTATGATCGATGATCGTCCATGTGTACTGGGGTCAGCTTTCGCGGTTTATCTTTTCATTTCACCTTTATAAGTTATTTTTTAGTTTGCGATTAGAAAGACTCGAGCCTAGATTTAAGTTTCAGCCTGGCAGGACCGCCGAAGAAAGAAGTGGCTTTAAGCCGAAGAGGCCCGGCAAATTGCCATAGAAGAGGGCAGCAACTAATGGCTCATCATCCTCTGGATGGAAAATCTGTCCAGAGTATGGGAAGTCATTTTCGTTACTACTTTGTCACTATGCTTGTTTTTAGTATTTGTAGTACGTAGTTATTTTTTATTTTTCTCTTGGCCGGCATATGTGTCGGTTTATCATCATATTGGGCAAATCTCGGTTTTTTATTAGTGTTGCGAATGATTAATATCGGTTTGAATTAGAGTTGCGATAAAATGATAATCGTATTTGTATTAGTATGAAATATCGCGATTTGTTAACTTTTTTTTTTATCATGAATTGTTGAAAATTTGTCTCGTTTTGTCCTTTTCATAGTTGAATTAAAAAGATGTCAATGTTAAATCAATTCTCTAGCATTGTGAATTACGACTATCGCGAGTAGTTAAAGTAGCTTTTTATTCACAGAAATAATTTTTATTGAGTTCACTATAAAGATTAGCGTTGCGATTCATGAGTATCGCGAATAGCTGAAATAATTAATACATAAGAGTCATAATTTTCATTGAATTCACTTAAGAAATTTAATCTTGAGATATTATTCCATAGCGGTTGTTCCGAGTACTTTTATCGTTAGCGTTGCGTTGACGAATGATCGTGTTTGTTTAAATAGTGTTGCGTTTGTCAGATGCCCAAATTTTTTCTACTGGAGTTGTGGAAGTCCTGGATCACCTAATGCAGCTACAAATAGTTGCAAAAAGATGGTTGTGCATCGGCAGTCTCCAATATGGCTGCACTAGTGTTATTAGCGTTGCGTATATTTTAATATGAATGCACAGTTTAATATTTTTTAGTGTTGCGTAAAAATCTAAAGCACGCTTCGGTGGTGTGTGACTACGGGAATTTTATATTACTCATTCTTTTCTTTTTCCTTGTTTTCAATGTTATTTTGATTACATATACGAGGCATTCGTCACGGAATTTATTTCAGAATTTGCTATTTTAGAGTTAAATTTTTTAGAGTTGCCAAATGGAAAGAATATTCCACTCTTTGTTTTTTTAGTTTCGTGTTGTGAAATAGAAAAAATATTCTATTTTTTTGTTCGGGTTTGCTGTTTCAGTTCATATTTTGGTGGCTCATTTTTGTCACTGAACTTCTCATTTCTTTTTCAGTGTCCTTTATTACCAGAGCGTTTGTTATTGAAAATACTGCTGAAAGATATATAATATTTATTTGCTAGAGAACAATATTTTTTATTCGTTACAGTACAATTTAAAACCATGCTCGTTTTTAAACGATTTTATTAAATAAAAAAATCATACGATTTCAGTCGGTTTTTCATTCATTTTAGTATTTGCAATATGCATGTATTTTCACATTCAGATTCAAGTTTAAATTCAAATTGTATTATCAAAAATTCCTGCTTTCAATGTAGTAATTGAAACTTGGCAGTATATAATTATAATTATAAAAATATATATTTTTAGCTACAATTTTTCTTATATTCTATATTAATCTATTAAATTTAAATTTGTTATCAAGTACAGGGAAATTACATCTCAAAGTTAAAGAGTCCAATAAGAAAATGAATAAAGGAAAAGAAAAAATGATTATGCCACAAAAATATTTGAGCCTCGCCAAATTTTATCTAATCTCATAATTTGAGTTTGTTACAGGAACTACCATGGAACCAACGAAAGAAAAATCATAGAATATTCCTTTCCATAAAATATCTCTTCCTATACTTTTAGTTACATAGAATCCAAAAATCCTTTATTAAAACCCTTAGATTTACAGTTAATTTAAATTTAGTCAGCGTATTTTTAATTACACTAAATCAGTGCTGGAGGTTGAGTGTTTTCAAGTTAAATTAGATTTATGATTAGGTAGTAGTGTGTATGTGTTGGTGTGTATATGGATATTTAATTATAGTTTCTTATTAATAAGTGCTTGGTTAATATAGTTGCTTATTAAGTGCTTGCTTAATATAGTTGCTGTAGTAATAAGCTTGTATTTAGATAAATTTAATGAATATAATTCTATGAGACATGATTTAATTTTATTTTTCAGTCTTGTACTATTCTTAGCAATGAAAATAAAACATGAGTTATAACACACAGAGTCGTCTCACGTAGAGTTATGTGATTCGCTTAAGGTTTAATTTAAGTTTTCTTTTCAGGATTTTAATCTTCCGCGCGCGGGTTTTCCTTGAAGCTTCTTTTGTTGCGTCCTTTGTATAACGATCAAGAGAGTGAACGTTTCGCAAATGCGCATCAGAAGGAGTATTTTTGTCTATGAATTGATGCTTTAAGTAAATTTTTGTGCACAAAGAGGGAGAATGGGCTGCGGATAGAGAGGGAGGGTCTCCATGCGTAGCAACCTCCATGTGGTTAGACTTGGATAATCATTTGATATACATTTACTAATTGTATCATTATATAATGCAGTTGTGAATTATATAGCAAATAACATGAGTTGATTGGCTGGTCGCGATTACGTTTTCATAGAATTAGAAGATTTATTAATCCATTAGTGAGATTCTCATCTATTCTTAAATAGATGCAATGAAAACTTGTCACTTCTTTCTTTTTTTTAGTAATCCTTCGATAGTAAGATAATACTTGTTAAAATAATGTAGAGAAAACCAAGCTCTGCACAATTTTCTTTTCATTCTCGTAGTAATCATCGTAAATTTGACATTATTACGCGACTGATCGAGCCATTGAGATAAATGCTTCAACATAACATAATGGAGAAGAGATCTATCTAATGTTCGAATTAAGTATGAACTAACTTGTCAAACGCGAACAAAACGAGAAAAAATAAAAAGGAAGAAAAAAAAAGAAAAAATCTAAATGGCGCGCCGCAATCTTGTCTTTTAATCGAACGAAACGATCCGAAGAAGATAGATCCGTGAATAATCGATCGAGTTCACGGGATCGGGGGAAAAGCGGTACAAGTAATTTTCATCGATGGCCTGGAATGTTCGTTTCTCGAGAGACCGTCGAGCGACGATAAGTTTATAATAAGATTGTAATTACTTGTTTTAGTAATGATAGACGACAAACTGGTTCCCCGTGAGCGAAGGAGAAGCTCTTTCTTTTCTCTCACTCACACACACACTCTCTCTCTCTCTCTCTCCCCCTCTCTTTCTCCTTTTCTCATGGTACCAAGGGGTATCGATCGAATCCCAGGCGAAACGAGCACCGCAACTTCTTATAATAGCTCCGGCCATTTCAATTAATTCGATTCAACGCCAGGGTTTCGAGTTTCGCGGCCGTCCGAGCAGCTGAAGTTTCCGTGCACAGGCTTGGAGAAAAGGGGCGATCGGTTTTACGAGCCACGCCATCCAGGCTTGAATTCCGTCGTTAACATCAACCCCCTTGATCGCCGAGACGAAACAATGATCGATGTCGATTTATCGACGATATCCGCGTTCGCTGCTTCCTTTCACAGCTTGATGTTTGCCGTAAAACTCATGCGTTTCGTCTTTATTTTCTTTATTATATTACGGACGTCGATCGATCACGAATGGCGAGTAGGATTAGGGTCAAGGAATCTTTATTTCAGGATGAGAATACGCTTGTGTGATCAAGATTCACTTGGTCTGACTGTTTCGGAATTCAGTTACTCGATTGAGAAATTGTGAAATGTTTGTGAAATATTTGAAATCAGACTACGAGAGATATCGCCATTTTGATGGAAAGATAATTTAATTTGCCGTAATTGCAAATTATTCTAAGGGCTATTTGTGTATAAGAATATTTTGTTAGTTCGATGTTAGTTTGACGTAGTTTAGACCAGAGTCCCTCATAAGGGAACGTCTCGATTTTTCCAGTAGAAAATTAATTAACCGAGTGCCAACGAAGTGAGAGTAAATAAAGAATTTACGCCAGCTCGAGATCGTTGAATATTCGAACATTCAACATTTCATTTCGTACGTAAGTTGTTTCTAAAATACGATCGTTGCGCGATGCAATTCTCTCTGGCAGCCAGTTCGATACTTGGCTCTGGCGTCGAAGCAATTCCCTCCAGACCCATAATTTCTCACATCGTCGTATTTATTCCCAGTTTGTAGTAGCGAGTTCGAGGAAACGTCGGAAGGAAGAGGAGAATTAAGATCCGGTAATTTGTTATATCTCGGCCGGCGATCGTGAGCCATAATTAAGGGAAGATCTGGCGTGATTGTATAATCGGGCTGGGTGTGTAAGTGAAAGTCTTGTTCGCGCGTCGTTATAGTTTTCGCACGATCCATCTTAGCTGCCGAGGACCGCTTTGCGTTTAATATCTATCCTCGCGATCCGACGTGCGAGGTGAGTCTTCCGAGTCTGCGTTACCGCTTCGATTAAAAAATGATATAAAACACGCTGCGTGATTCGTAGCACCTCACGCTAGCCAGCCTCGCGAACATGGACGTTTTTATGTTTTATGGGGTCGTTTAAGATCTTCCTTAATCGCGCCTCGCTCATTTTCTTGGCTCTCTTTATATCGTACTGCTCGCAAGCTACCGTGCAATT
Source organism: Frieseomelitta varia (assembly GCF_011392965.1). Lineage (NCBI taxonomy): Eukaryota > Metazoa > Arthropoda > Insecta > Hymenoptera > Apidae > Frieseomelitta > Frieseomelitta varia. Next base: position 332,158 of record NW_025109505.1, read on the forward strand.
ACATTGTATTACATTTTTTATTTTACAGTCGGCGAGCATCTTATTTCGAATCGTTAATTGGTATCGTTGGATCGCGATTTAAACGGTGGATGCGAAACGAGAGAAAGAGTCGCTGTATAAATTTTGCGAATTTAAAAGAATTTCATTCGAATAATAATGCACGGAGCTGCGGGCGCTAAATATTCGCGGCGGGTCGTCGAATTAATTCAACGAAGAGAAACACGGATGAGAATCAGGTTTCCAATTTCGTGTGATACGGAACGACGTCTCGTAAAACGGTCCCACAGGATTCTAGAGACATAACATGGCGAATTAATCGCACTTAAGTATCACGCGTACCGAACCAAACCCGATTCCGCATCCTTCTTCGAACAACGATCGTTCGTTTTCCTCTTTTTTGTTCGCAGCTCGGGAAATTGAGATTAAAAGCGATTTTATCGAGCGGATCTTAAACAGTCGAGTAAAAATGTTTCACGTCGGTTTGGGAAAAATTTTATTGGACGATTCGCCGGTTAAGAAACACGTTATTGATTCTATCTCGGTCGATTAATTATACCGTGCGACACGATTTCCATCGAACGAAACGGACCGATTTATTTCGCTCTTTAGACTCGATTATATCGATCTCATTTAAGAAACCTTTAATTACCAAACGACACTGCAATTGTAATTATAAACGATGTTTGAGACTTTAATGAGGGTCGAGATAAAAATTGAACGAGGAAGTTAAATTGTTTACTTTTTGATTGAGTGAATCGATAGGTATCAGTCTGGGAAAAAGATAGTATGGTTGTTCGCGATATCGAGTTATTATCGCCACTTGTTCCCCGTTTACTGGTATTTCTCGAGTAATATAGCCATTTTTATGCGTCACTTTTATGAATTATAATTCGAATCGTGCCTTCGTGGCGAGAGACACACAAGTGAAATTAAGTTGCGCGAATTATAATATCCATTTTTCGTGAATTTTTTGAAACTTCGTATACATATTTGTAAATCGTCGATCACATTAGGAACTTGATGATTTTTCGAAAATCATCATAATATTCTTCTATATACATCTACCGCCTTGATAAATAAGTTCCGATACAGTCGACGATGATTTATCCGACAATTTATCCCCGATACATTTCTCGTTTCGATGAAACAAAATCAACGACCGAGGTTTTCACATCGGGAGAAAATAGGATTGCCGAGCATCGTGTAGCTCGGTTTATTTCGCCAACCCCTTGAATCACGAGCAGAGCGAGGCCAGAGTCGCTGAGTTCATAGCGCCGTAGCGAAAACATGTATACACCCTCGCAAACGTTTCGACGTGCACCGGTCAAAGAACTTTGCGCGCGAGGCCGATCGAGGTGCACTCTTAACGTCGGAAGCAGTGTGGATTTATGGCCCATGTACCACGCTAAATTCGGAGTTATTTTTGCTGCATTTTATGATCCGCGAGTTTGGTCACCTTTTGTTACCGGCCGGTCTGTTTCATGCCCGAGATCGGAATACAGATTGCGGCCGCTTGATATACATTTTGTTTGCCCATAAATGCGATCGAGCCCCGCTCGATTTTTCGTGGCTATTCAATGGTGACGTCGTTCGTATTGTATTCCTACAGTTATAACGCAGTCAGGAGGATTTTTTTTTTTGTCCTCGATTTTGTATACAGTATGTACAGTAAGTGAAGATAGTATTTTAGAAGCAACGAGTTGAAACTACGGTCCAATGGATTCTCTACACTCTCGCGTATTAGAAATTTCGGATAAGATAACTGGATGGTAAAACATTCGTTCAAATAAAAGGGATTCACCAGACGTTGATTCTATTATACAAAAAGAGAATCTCCATTATTGTAGTTCGAGCTTTGTTGGATTTTCTAAAAAATTCTCGTTGGTAGAATATTAGAGAAAAAAATTAATAGGGACGTTTAGTGCGATAAATTTGGTATCTGGGATGCTCGTGAAAGTGAGTTGGAAAAAACCTCAATGGCGATATCTTTATCGGGAAAGCTATTGTTAGCTGATACTCGAATTCAGCGGTTTCACCTAAATTCGTGGGATAACAACGTTCCAATATTCTTCCTCTCGATCGGATTCGTCGGAAATGTTCCTCCCCGTTTTCATGGAAACTCATTTCACCTCGTACACGTGACAGAATCGCCGCGCCGGGACGAGCAATTTCCCGGATTAGGGAAACACCGAGGTAACGCTGTCCAGGTATTGCTCGAGCCCTCAAACTACCTCTCGCAATTCTTACTTTGAGCAACAAGCAATATGAACGGTGATTGCGAGTTACGCCCGCGTTTCCACCCCGACTTCCGCCCGGAAGCGAGTCGCAACGGGAAACGTCGTCTTTTGTCGAACGGGAGAATTTAATTTTACGCGCATCTCTCTTTCTTTCTTTTTCCTTTTGCATTGCACGCGTCTCGCGATGATTCGTAGCCCTTTGAAAAGTTGCTACGAATGAACAATTGAAATCTTTCGTCAGATTATTTCGTCAAATTAAAAACTGCGATTCTCCCGTTCTTCACGCGAGACTTGAGGGCACAGGATAAATTTCAATCAGTTCTCTCTCGCGGAGAGTTAACTTGCTTGCATACCATCTGCAAGCTCCGTTACGGTAAAGTAAAAGTTCGGTGAACGTAGACTTTCTCTAACATATTTACCGCATTATACTCAGCCTACTCGATCCTTTACCTTGTGTAATTGACATGATGATGGTACAATGGTTATGTGATGAAGCGAGGAGAATGACGTAGGCGTTGTGATACGCCGTTAGGCTATTATTCACCTTCTGACAGTACGTCACGGGATCGTACGTGTCCCGTTGGAAATCTAGACTTAATTGTTGCAATCTTGTACTTTTATTTCCTACTTTAATTTTTTTTTCTTTTTTTTTTTTTTTGCATTTCACAGTTTCTCTGACGAGGGGTTAATTTTCTCAAATCACAGTCATCCACAGTTGATAACGACGAAGCAATGACACAGTAATTAAAACGTACGCGAAAGCTCTCATTGTTCTTCGTTCACATGTATTCACGTGTATTCAATTTGACGATACTGCTATTGTTCGAAAGGTTCCCGATCACCCTTCGTTCTCATTAAAGAATCGGGAAACCATCGAGAGGTAGCTAACAGCCGATTTCCATTAGACAGACGATCGTTTTCGCACCCCTCGTGCCCGACGAACGGCGAACGCGTCGGTGGATCGATCGCGCGCAATTACAAAGCACGCGAGAGCTCACGCACTCGGCCAATGACATTTTCTTCTTCCATTTTCCTTCGAACGTGGCGAACGCCAGGGGCAACGCGCCGTCATCATCATCGCCTTGGCAGGAAGAAGTCGCGCGAACAATGCGAACACCGGCAGGAGTGATCACGATTTTGCGTTTCCTTCGCGCGTGCAATTGCGTGCGTAGCAGGGCCCCTTCGTCGTTGTCTATCGCGCCCCGCTTTACCATTTTCCACGCCAGGGAATTCCACGTTAAATTGCTGGATCTTGCCGTTTTTAATCGGGAATTTCTACGTCTGTTATTCGTGCTGCAAAAAAAAAAAAAAAAGAGAGACAATTCTTCCTACCGATCTCGCTTCATGTACCTGAAACCTTCAAATTTTTTTTTCTCAAATAAATGAATTTTGCAGCGTATTGAGTTGATCAGTTTAAGTTACCAAGAGGCTTAATTATAATTGGTGCATTTAATAATTTCTCGAGCGACAGAGGGATGGGTGGCTCGTTGAAGAAACAGTTAAAAATGATACTATAAAGTGATACAATTTAGGAAAAAAAAAAAAAAAAACACTGCGTGACTTTTTTCCTTGAGAGAGAAGCTGTAAAGCGGTTGACATCGCTCATCGATCGTGTCTTCTCTCCTCGTCTTTCCGTTGACTTTCTGTCGAGCATTAACCGTGTGTCGGATTACCGCGTTCCATTCCTAAGCCGGCATAGAGACAGTTTAATCCAGACCGATTTACCTAAGTGAATAGCCGATCAAATCCGATTCGGAAATGGTCCAGAAAAAAATACGGATTCTTTTATTTGCTCGAACGATGCTGCACAGTTATTTTCAAATCTCCTTTCTGTTGCTGGATGCTTTTCTATATATATCGTATTAATGTTATAATATTCTATTACAGTATTAACGTGAAAAAATGAAGTAAGTCGTCGATCGAAATTATTTAATAGTAATTTTCAACAGTCAGGATATCATATTTTCTCGCAATCCCGTAGGAATAAATCCCATTTTCAGTTGCCTGTTTCAGAGCACGTATCGCTTTCGAAATACCTGTCACGCGTAGCGTGCATCCGTATATTTCGAGAAATATGCCCAAACAGTGTACAGGCGGATAGAAATTATTGCTCATTCAACGAGGCAGTTCGAGTTTTTTCGCGTAGGTCGACAACGAGAATTTTCTCTCGCACGCACGCTACGAAATACTATCGCTCGTTAATGTCACAACGACTGGTGACGAGTATGATGTAATACGTTGTAACGTGTTCAGCATCGCGGTAAAAGCTTTCGGAAGCGTGAACGAGCTACGCTGCACGATGATAGACGAGCTAGAAACGCATTTAACGATGTCCCATCATCGGTTACATTGATCGTTCGATGATACACTGTCAATAGCGTTTGAGGGTAGCGTTTTTTTTTTTTTTTTTTTTCTTTTTTTCCCCAATAGAGGGGAACCACGAAACGTGTTCCGCGAGCTTTTTTTAATGAGGTCGGAAGTCATTTCTAAACCCATTAAGCGGGATCATTGTGTTAACGCGAATCGAGCTACTTTCTTGCCCGACGACCCGCAATTACGAGGTCGATGATTCTCACCCTGTGTTTTAATGACTATCTAGCGATCGTTGATCGTTTCTATAGCGCAATTATCCGAGAACAATGGAGGAATCGTGCTAGGAAAAACCTTTTTTTGTCTCCCCTTCCGTTTCGTTGATTTCTATCAATTCCACGTTGTTTAATTCTTTGTTGATTTTTTTTTTTTTTTGTTAATTGAAAAAAATTCGTTAGAAATAAATTATTGCAGTTGTTCGACAAATATCCAATTTATCGAGAGGAGTATAATTTTTCTTTTTAACAACCATCGTCCGCGTAGCGATAAATTTTTGATTAAAGGTTTTTAATAAAATACACGTTTTATGTCGAAATGTATATATATATATATCGCAACGACGAACGTATCATTCACGCCCGAGTAAATATGTACGCACGAGCAGCAACGGGTATCCATTAATAATTCCTAAAACGAAGAAACGTATCCCCAATTCGTCGGAGAGGATTTATAAGTGGCATTTATCGAGCTTCATTACGGCCATCGTGCCAGGTAGCAAAACAAACTGACGACTGGAAACGAAACGGGACGTGGCTTCGATTGTTCCTCGCTGGATCAGAATTCCCGCGTATTTTTGAAGACAAATACACGGAACGACGGAGGTAAATTGAATTTAACGGGTGCGATGCGCGAAACATGGAAGAACAAACAAAGAGAAACGGGCACGTAAGGAAACGGTGTTTTACGCGCGCAGCTTTTCGTGTCCAAACAATTATACAGGGGTGTGTGTGTGTGTGCGCATTCGCGCGCTCGAGCATCTGCGGTAACCCACTTATTACATATATATTACGGCTCGATCACGCGAGACTTTTCTTTTCACGGATCTGATCACACGTAAAATGTTTTTTTTTTTTTTTAATCTAGCCTAACTCTTTCTTTTCTATGACTCTATAGCAACTTAATTTCAGTTAAGAGCTCTGTTGATAATTTCAATTATCTGTAGCAAGTTAATTTCAGATCAATATCTGTCCATATGTTATAAAATTGGCGGAAGTCAGTGGATCAAGTAAATGTTTTGAAGGAATCAAAAAAAAGCAATAGAAAGAAAACAAAAATGAGAAATGAGAAATTTTTATTATCACGTTAAAACGAAGAACAAGAATCTACTACGATCGTTGGCTCGAATTGGAAGAAAAAAAGGCTCGTGTGACCGGGCTCTTACCGTACGCTGAAGAGCGGAACGTCACTCTCCGCGAGTACGACTACCGTATTAATGGCCTGTCGCTAATGTGCGAATATTCCATTACACGGCTTGAGATATTTACCGACCTCTCGTTGACTTGAATTTTCATATCGTTCCGCGCAAGAGAAACTCTTGTCCGTAAAGCGTACGAAAGGCAGATGTGGAAGAGCGGACAGGATCTTTACGGTGGCTGCATTCTTAAGCAAAGCAAAAGAGCGAACAAATTGAAATATATATCTTATTCCGCGCATCTCTCCCGAGCAGATGCTGGAACCTTTTATGTATGGTTCGGTTTCTGGTTCGTGGAACGAAACGGATGTCTTGAAGTTCTGCTTGAAGTCAAGAAAGAAGGATGGTTTGCATGGGAAAACGGTTGTAAACGGCTGAGAAGAGACGGTGTAACGTACGGGATGGTGAAGGGGTTGGTTTCGCGATGGCAGGATAATACGTGGAAAAGGAATAACGTTGAAAGCTGTTATGGAAGGGATCGTTCAAAGTTTCCAAGTGTAAGATGTTGCAGGATAAATTGCAAGAACTTTCACGTTTCTAAATTTCCAATCTCTTTCGAGTAAGAATAAGGAGTTGGGTGGCCAACTTTATCCGTTAGACCTTTGAGCCAAAATTTTCTTTGAAAAGAGAATTCAAGCCAAAAGGACTTTGTGTAGTTCGTCACAATCCACGAATCAGGCGTTTCGTTTCCATCGCGAGATTTGATCAAAGCGATCGAAGAAAAAAGAAACGCGCTCCCCCAACTCTTTCCGTTTATCGGCAAACGTTTTTCTTGCATTAAAAAAAANAAAAAAAAAAAAAAAGAGTGAAAGAAAGAAAAGAAGAGAAGAGAAGAAAAAAATCGGAGGCCTGTATACATATCGAGAGAGAAAGGCGCGAGTTTCGTCGCGATAGAAGAGACCACCCTCGCCATTAACATCAAAAACGTGCCGCGTTTGCGAAACGTGCTGCCGCTCACAGGGTCTCGCGCGACAAACGCGACGAAAAGCGGAAATTCCTTGCAGAAAGTGCGAAACACGACGACCGCGTTTAACTCGCGGGTACTCCATATTTATACCATTACGCTCGCGCGTGTACACCGGTCCTACATGCACACACATACACGTACATATACACGCAATACCCATAACAGTGTTTTCAACCCTTCTCGGTCGCGCAGACGGTGGCGCGAGCGTTTTCGCGCTCTTAATCCTCGCGCAGGCAGCCGAACGAACGAAACTTGGGGTGAAACCGGGGGTGAAACGGGGAGGGGGGAGGGGGAGAGGCTGATGGAATACCATTCCCTACTAATTGCTAAATGCTAATGTACGCATACGCTTTGGCGACGCCTACTTTCACGACAGCCGGAGGACATTATTCGCGACTGAGTTCCCCGATCGCGCGCGCGGCCCCGATTGCATGCGGAATCTCGTCGCGGATGGCTCGTCATCCACTTTCGACGGGTGTCGGCGTACAATCTCGCGCGTCCGGGGACCTCCTGATCGGAATTTGCATTTTCATCCCCGCGCTTTCCCTACCCGAGTCGAGGATTAATCATTCCGGATCGCTACTTGCTGATTTATGAAAATGGAGGACCGGCAGACGTTCTCTGCTCCCGGCACATCGCGTGTCCTCTCTGTTTCTGCTTCGATTCGCGTCCCCTCCTCGCGTCAACCATGACACGCTCGGGTATGTTTATCGCGATATCGAGACTTATAAGGGGTGGCATAGGGTTATGCCGTTTTTGTGGCTGGTGCTCACGCGTCGATTTGGCCGTGATTGTGTCGGACATTGACGGTGATAAAAATTTTAGGGGCCGTTTGCTGCGTTGCGATTGAGTTCGAAGGTTTACGTCGTCGATTTGGAAACGAAAATCGACGCTCGGGCTCGACGTAAAACGCGCACGTTTCTCTCCGATCGTTAAGTTGCCGTATATTTGTCTTGCTAAAACATTTTGCTAAAATTCGTCTACTGTTGCGAGAGATCTACTGTAAACTTTAGAAAGAGATATACCATCGTATATTCACTTCATAAACGAGCAACAATTTATTTCCTTCCGTAAACATCAAACATCATAATATACTGTTTAAATTTACAACTCTAAACACACCGAGCTGAGTATCGTTCAACAATTAACAAATCCAAGGAGTGTATGACTGGTAAAGCTTTCGTTTCACCACATAAAACATGGGAGAACAGACTCCTCCACGTGCACGTAGCCAGATTCTCCTGGTCTTTTTTGTTTTTTCGATGAGAAGTCGCAGTAACCCTCCCCGTCACTACTTCACGCTGCGAAGAGCCAGCGAGAATTAAGGTAAATTTTTCGAAGGAGAGAAACCTCTGCTATTAACCGGAAGGGTTGAAGATAACGTCGAGGCTGAATTTTCCCAGTCGTGTATCTTAAATCTTTTCATCCTGGGTAACGTCGCAAGCTTTTATGGCAGCGCTTCGCAACCCATAAAAAAAAAAAAGAAAAAAAGAAAAAGACAAGAAAGAAGGATTAAAACGACTTGACCCTTTGCAACTTTTTTATCGTTCTAACGTTTTCTACGGTCGCCTGTGCATACCAACAAGACAGATAGCACCCGACGATGACCCGTGGAACGACCCCGCGTGCCAGAACTGCAGCTTATTATCGCGGCCAATTACCGGATTGCGAGTTAATTAACAAGCCGCGCGAACGTTTCCTCGCTCGTCTCTATATAACGTAAGATATTGTACTTTGCTGTTTTCGAAAATTGCTGTTACAGCTGTTTTACCCGTAAGACGATTGTGGTTTGCTTCAACGGCGTATTGATTTATTTTGTCGTGGGCTTATTTGACGAGGGATGGTTGGTTTGAGGGAGGGAACTATAACAGGTGTGCTTGGTCGATTTAGGAATTAAACAGTGTGAAATATTGGGGAAGAAATTTGATGTCTAGAGAGGAAAGGAAACCTTGCCCTTTATTTCAAAAATATTCCAACAAGTAAATGGAAATATATTTTAATAGTCATCGTGGATTGTTGATTAAATAGAAAAACTTTTCATTTCATTTTAAACTGGATTAAAAGTAAAAAAATTGCACGTCGATAATTGTCAATTAATTTAATTATCTTCTAACGGACGAATCTCGTAAAAATCTCGGGTATAGTGCGTCCCGTAAAAAACGAAGTTTTTCATCGCACCAAATATTTGTTTGTTGAGTCTAGAATGTAATATCTTATATGTACGTCCGCTTCGATAAACACGCTATGTACAGGGTGTTTCCGGTTTCACCCGGTAAACTTGGGGAGTGTATAGAAGCACCGAAAATGAAACAGGAAGTTCGTGTAAACACGCGCTCGCAATCGCTTACCTCCTCCTCCGTTGATACAGTGATATTTCCACATGCACGTAACTCGGTATATTCTCTTCGAACTGAAAGCGACGCACGAAAAAATTCATCGTAGCATGTATAAAACTCGTTCGAACAGAGATGCACGATCATTTCGAGAATTCAGAGGTTCACGTTCGAAATCTTTGCTTGCCATCTGCTTGCTCATTAACTGTAATTACCACCTTCGAGCAACGAGTGAGGATTTCTGCTCGTGTATACTGTTAACAACAAACTTCGCGTCAATCCGGTCAATCTTTTCATTTCGTCATTCATATCGTTAACCACCGGGCACGTTGGAGCCTCGTCGGGAGCCAAGGGGAGGAGAAGTTTCATTAAAAAGCATCGCGCGCGTTACGTTACTCCGATTCGACTCGTTTTGCGGATGCGCGATTCACCGCGCGGCGACCACGCGATGTAATTACACGGGACGTCAAGGCCGAGGACCTAACGCGTTGAAGACAAGATCGCAGCCCTTGATACCGAGAATCGAGTGAATTAACATCGGGAGCGTGTTACCGGTGGCCGCACACGCGCGAGTCGCCCATTTATAAATAGAGCCACGCGTACCACGCGCAGAACCTGCCATCTTCTCGAACCAATTCGAGATATCTGGATCGTGTCGCTAGCCTTGCACATCCCCCGGGTTCTTCCAGCCTTTCAAACAAATCTGTCGCTGGCTCGCACATCGCCTCCTTCCTCGCCGTGATTCACGAACCGTCAACCAAACGAACGATGCTGCAATTAGTTGAAAAGTCACGCGACTGACTCCGCTCGCTCTGTGACTAAGGACCAACGTCATCGTGTCATCCTTCAGGCGATATTTCTTCAGTGACAATTACGATAATTGTTAGAAATGTAGATGGTAGAGTAGAGTAAGTCCAAGAGCCAAACTCTCTGTCGGTTATCGGAGTTCCCAAATGCTCGAAATACAGAAATGTAGTCGAGTCAAGCGTGTGTCAAATATGCAACGCGCGTTTCTGCATTATCCGCGTTTCCAACGCGGTGCTGGTCCCCTGGAAAACCGCCGTGTTCGTTCGTAACGAGGATGCAGGAGTTCTCACACACACACACACACACACAGATATATATGGTACACTCTGTCTTTCTCATTCTCTGTCTCGGTTGGTGCCACGGGAAGCCATTAACGCCAATTGTGGTTTCATTAATTTTCATCCTTGCTTTCGCTGGCCGAAGGTGACGGCTCGGGAATCCTGGATTGGGAACCCGTTCCCCGGGGTCTCACGAGAACGTGAACGTGAACCTGATTCACTTGGCGAGCAAGGTCGACGCTCTGAATGTATGCATGGCTTTTTTGCTTGGCGTGTTGCTTGTGCTTGGTGGTAGATTGATGCATTGGGTGCTGGGCGGACCTAACGCGCGCGGCCGCTGCGCTTGGGTGGCTCCGTTTGAGCAGAGAGTTTAATTGGGATGTGAAATATAGTCGGTAGCGAGGTTTGCTCGGGGATGAATATCGTAAAAATGAATTTAACGAGAGAGTTTCTCGAATCGACGAGAGAAAGAAAGAGAGAGAGAGAGAGAGAGAGAGATGACAGTGTCAAATTAATTGTGAAATAGACGTCTAGTCTCTTTCGAGTAAATTCAAAACAGATTCGTTTCCGAATTTTATTCACAATTTACTATTATTTATATAAACACGCGAGCCGTAATTTTGTAAGAAATTTAAGATACGTAAAAGCTAAGAATGTGGGCAGAACGTGACGAAACTGTTGTAGAAAGTGTTGTCGGGAAAATTTTACGACGTCCGGGGAATATTGCAACGATCGTAAAAGCATGAAAACCCAGCGCGACATTCCACCATTACACTCGGTACGCGGGGATTCGAAGCGTCGTTGAAAACAGTTGGAACCCGTGTTACTCGGCTAGCCTTGAAACGCCATCCATCTAATCCATGAAACCATCAATCATCCGAATTCGTCCCAGCCACGAGCAATTAAGCTCGTCTTTCCCTCTCTATCTCTCCCTTTTCCCCGTATATACAATCTATTCGACTTCCTCTCGGTGCTCCGTTAACGATCGCGACGGTTTTCGCTATCGACAGCCGGTCTAAGATTGCAGTCGCGACTTTGCTCGTACACGTGAATCCTTGCAAACGTAGTGGTTTGTCTCTGTTTGGTTTGGTATAAAGAATATATTTATAAGATTAGAATATATATAAAAATATAATATGTATACATGTATTTTATATATATATTCAAGGAAGAAGTCGAAAAAGAAGAAAAAAAAAGTCCCATAATTCGCGTAGCCTAATGGCCTAATCCGATAAGAAACCGATAAACGTGAATTCCACGACGAAGGTTCATTTGGCTCGGTTCGGTGTCAAATGGTGTCAAAGCGCCTATCGCCGCCTGTCGGTTTGCACTTCGTTATATCTCTCCGGTGCGTTGGCTACACCGCGGACTCAAAGACGACGTAATTGCATCTCGTGCGCAATATACGCTACTTACGTATCTCTTAATTAATTCGTGCCTTCGCCCCGCCCGGTAATTATTTCCATATCGCCAGACACGTACCTCGTAGCCCTCCTGCGTCGCCTCGACGACGACGTCTACGTCTACGTCTATGTCTACGTCTACGTCTACGTCTACGTCTACGTCTACGTCGACGATCGTGAGAACGAAGTCGAAAGCGACGCGAGGAGAGCCACGGACACGCGCGTCGAGAGTATCGAGCATTTCCAAGCTCAGTCGCCGTATCGCTTCGCCTTTTTCGCCTTCTTTTTCTTTTCTTCTTCTTCGCTTTTTATTTTTCGTTCGTAATTAATTACGCGGCAACGAGATACGCGTTGCTTGCGTACAAAGGGGCGAGACTGGTTCAGACAAGATGGAAAGAAAGAAAGAAAGAGAGAAAGAGAGAGAGAGAGAGAGGAGTGCTTATCATCACGAGACAATTACACTTTGCGAGTCCTGCCCCTCGCGGTTCGTTCGTTCATCGAGCTCGCTAATCGACGAGATATTATTGGCCTGGTCGATTCGTTTCGCGATGCCTGGTTTTAGAATTTGCTTAGCGATCTCCTTGCCTCGTAGAAATCGAATTCAGACTTTTAGACTTTTTTTTTTTTTTTGCAAAAATGAAATTGAAATTAGTTTTAATAGTCGAGTCGATGACGAAGGCAGATTTCACTTGGTTCTGTGCGTGATGATGATGTTGCGCGATGGTATGATGAATCTTTCCTCTTGCGAAACACCAGAAGAATGCTCGATTTTTCTAGAGAAAAGCTTCTTAGTATAATTCAGGAAATTAAAATTTATAGGATAAGCGCACGAAAGAATTTGCATCCTTAATGGTGATCAATGAATAATTAATGCGTCAATTTCCTATTTTTTAATTATTAACGAAGTATTAAGTATTCAGGTAACTACCAATATTTAATTTAATGTATACAGTTTCGAAGAGTTAATTAGCTGTTAATTAAACGTGTTTCTATAATATACATCTTATAAACGTATATCCACTAATTAAATGTTTTTTATTTCTTCAAATATGACGATATTTTTATTTTATATGAGATATTTTTATTTTAGAAAAACAATTTAAACCCCTATAAAGTATACTGTTTGGATAATCTATTTATACTCGAGCAAATAAATCGTTGTTAAGAAACGCTTCTACGTGTTTCTCGGTTGATTTTGTTCATATCGCGATGATAAATATTTATCGAATAAATACGCCGCGTTAAATCTGGAAGTACGACGATTTATTGCACATCTGTATTTAATAATTGCCGAGGAAATACTATCTCGTAACAGTATGTCTCTCCCTCTATGCTCCGATACCTTGGACTGCCATCTGTTATCATTCCTCAGAATTGCTATGCATTTCGCGTTTCACTCGCGTTTTATCGGATTTTTTACTTTTGAGAAATGAATTGCCTAGAACGTAAAATAAATATCTCCAACGGAGAAATAACGATATCGGTGAAACGATTCGATATATACCACATTACGTAATCTTACGTAAACTATATATTAAATTGTCGTCGTCGTCGTCGTTGTCGTACCGTGTGCTCTATCCTCGTTTATTCGTGGAATACAGATAATCGTTAAAATTTTTCAACTTTGTACGCGAATATATGAATAACTAACCATTCACAACTATGAAATTGTACATCCTTCGTGCGTTTGTAATCATTTGGAGCGGATCCAATATATATATATATATGTATTGTAACAATTCAAAAAAGATCCTACGTGTCCTCTACATCACAATCAATCGAATTCGCGTCACATTCCGTCAGCCACACCTTCGATTACTCCGAACCGCATGGAGAGAAACCAGTCCACGGTGTGCAATGTAATATTTACATTTCAATTAGCCTAACGTCGACTTGGAATCTCGCGATCGTGATCAGCACTGTCAGTTCCCAAGGAAAATCGAAAGTCCTCCTGTCGAGAATAAGAATCTGGCGTTTTCTGGAAGCAACGTGCCAAAATTTGTCCACCTCTGCTGTCCCTGGCTGATCGACGATCATAGACACGAAAATTGTGCCTGAAATACATGACATACTGGTTCAAATGTGTAATGATTATGGCCAGTGGCAGCATTCGATAAGCTTGGGTATTAGATATTTAAACAAAATATTTGGAAAGTTATTAAATTAAGAAATTAATGTGTTTTGAAATAATTATACGTTCTTAGTCTGTCTTAACAAGGAACTGATTTTTTTTTTCGTTTGGGTCAAAGGAAATTCTTTTATCGCGTGCGTTTCATGTCAGTTATCGAATGATGTTTCTTATTTTTATTCGAAGTCTGTTATTAAGGACGATCGTTACCTTTATGTCCTCTTGGACGATTCATCGGTGTGTCTCGTTGCAGTAGAAAGAAAACGATAAAGGAAACAATAATCCATAAATTATCGAGACTGTGCGAGGCTCGTTTTATCTATGTTGGCTATGCAACGTAAGAATCAGCATGAGGGAACAAAAGAATCGCTGTAATGGGCATCGGTCATGGCTCGTGTCCAACAAACGGGACAGTCCAAGTCTAAACGATGCAGTATTATGTGGTTGTATCGTTTAATATAAAGTTGGATGGGTACGACGATCGAATAGACGACGAATCGATGCGTTAAGCGATTTCTGTCCAGTTTCTTCGTATTTTTCGGTCGTTTTTTTTTTTTTTTTTTCTCTTATTTATTCGGTCTCGGTCGTTTTCTCTGCACCATCTTAATATCGTTCCTCATAATTGTCGCATTTACGTCAAATCGTTTAGTGGAAATGTTCTCAGAAAAATAAGGCACCAAGTTGTACTCGTGTAATTGTAATTATTCTATGTCGTTGAATATTTTCGTGCTCATCCTCAGCGTTATATAAAATACACGTATTACATCTTGGAATATGATAAAACAGGTTTACTTCGAGAGTTAGAACAAGATCTAATCTACGTCTTTCTTCAACAGCCATCTCCAAAAAGAATATTTCCTTCTCTCGCCAATGTACCTCAAATTCATTTAAAAAAAGATATTCAATCACCGGTTTTCTCGATCGAGTAACACAACTGGGAACAACTTTCCCTCCTCCACCAAACTCCGGCTGCGTAACCAGATACACGACGCGTAAACCGTTACCAAACCAGAACACACGATGTACACGGCATCGCATGCCATCCACAATCCCCACCGGTTCGACATTACAACCGTCCACCTCCGTGTCACGCGAAAGCGAAATCAAACATCGATTCTCAATTACTGGCAGATCTATTGCCGCTCTCCGTCGAGCCCCTCCGTCGCGCGCTCTCCGTTCTCAGTATCACCCCCTGCGCGATTCCATAGTGCTCGAACGGATCTTTCCTGTAGATCATCGCCTCCTCCCTGTGGATCTTATTTTTCGGTGGCGTGGACGTTCTCGCGGGAGTGGTAGTCGGACTGTTCTTCGGCGTGAGGGCCTTGCTAGAGGTGGAAGACGGACTGTTCCTCGGCGAGTTCGGTAAATCCGTCGCCGGGCTGTTGTTGTCCCCGGGGGCGACCGCGTTAATCCCCTGCAGCGCGTTGAAGCTCTGCATGACCAAATGAGAGGCAACGGACATGGTGAGAGGATTGGCGGATTGCGACACGAGAGGCACGGGCCCAGATTTCTCGTTTCTAGTCACCGATTGATTCTCCACTCGAACTGTCGCCGCCGCCGCTGCCGCCACAGGCAGCATTACCACCGGTGCGTTTTCTACTCGAGACATTGATTGCGCGAGGGATCGATGCTCGGCTCTCGGGGTCGAGCTCTCGCCCCAAGCCATCGACGATTGGCCGTTCGCTACCGGTGCAGCACCTGACCTCTCCGCCGGTCGACCGATCGCCATGTTCAACCTGTCTGGCTGCGTTGAGCCAGCCAGCGCGCCGGCCGACTGCGTTCTTCTCGCAGACTCCTCTTCGTTCTCGTTCGAGTTCGGCGTGGCCGGAAACGGGGCGGTTTGCGAACGATGTTTTCTAGCGGGGATCTGCGGACTCCTTGGCAAACCTCGATCCCCGATCGTGTCTATCAGCGAGACTGTCCGATCTTGGATATCCTGCGAGGTTCTCGCCAGTTCGACACTCCCCTCGGCTAGATTAGGTTTGTATCCCGCCGCGAGAGGCTCGTCTCTACTACTATTCGCTAACGAACTATTCGCCGGTGAGTTATTCGCTTGGCCGTTGGCCAACGATTTCCGATCTTCGACGCTGGTTTTCAGAGGTAGCGCGAGCGAAGCTGCTGCATCGCCGATCGTCCCGTTGGTACGCGCCGCGAGGTTAGGATCGCCGTTGGGGAAACTGGCGAAACGGGCGATCGTTTCTCGTTCCACGGCTACTTGAGGCGCAAATGGAATCTTCCTTTCGGTTGGCTGTCTTTTGATCGGCTGCCTCTTCCGCGCCGAGGATGTGTGCGTTCTGCTGTTCCTGCTGTGTCTCTTGGACTCGGTGTTCACCATCGGACGCGTCTCCGGAAAGTGTCTGCCTTTCATCGAACTGGGCTCCTCGTCCTCGTCCTCGTAAATACGAGCAATGTCTTCGTTCAGATCCGACTCGTCCTCCTCGTACTCCTCCACGATGGCGCTCGCCTGGATCCATTCTCTGATTCGGTCCTTCTTCTTAGCACGGTTCACCGTTGTCTCGATGCCGTACGTGGTCAGGGTGTGAAGCAGTTGATTCTTCTCCTCGAGAGAGCTGTGGAAGCTGTACATGGAGGGGCAGAGTTCGTCCCTCTCGTCGGCGCCACCTGTGCAAACGTCAAGTCAACGAGGATAGTCAACAAGAGAACGGGCGAAAGAGGAGGAGGAGGAGAAGGTCTTTAATTCGGATCGATCGTTACCGTTCAGGGCCTTCTCCGTGCCGAGTTTCGCTAACCACCTGTCCTCCAGGTATTTGTTTACCTCCAACACGCTGACGGGACGCTTCTCGGCCTTGGGGTCCAATAGTCGTTTGAACATCCTGCAGAGCAGTGTGAAGAATCGATAAAACGAAAATAATGATAGTTAAATAATAATTATAGGGGAGAATATTTCAGGCGGAAATTTCAGAACGTATCCAGAAATTGTAATCGTTGTTAACGTCATATTTCCTTTTACACGTAATTTCGTAAATTTAATGGGTGGTCACGTTGCTACGTTTAACGACTCCGTTCAGTATCCTGAGACAATAAACCAGGGGTGGCTCGCTTTCAATCGCTCTCGCGCCTCTTTCGAAAACAAACCGAGATGTTAAAATGGAAACGTTTCTCGGTATCACTCTTTGCACGATATGATCTGTTACACGCAGTGAATCCTTCTGCTTGTTTTAACGCGTGGAATCAATCCTGAAAACGCCACCCTTTTCATGAACTTCGCCGAGCGTTTAACAAACGATCGCCGATTTACACTTTTAACTTTCTATTTAGCCAGGTTGCCGCGCGCCACCGGTTAATGTTACTCGTTCGGCGAATTCTACGATCTACAATTAGAAATCGGGATATTGAAATTTGAAAGCGCGCCTTGATCCAGAAGTTTTGGAAAAAATAGGAACGTACGAATGAGAATTGGCAGAAACGGAATTAAAATGAAATGATAATGAAACGTGAAGAATATTGACGAAGAATCTAGAAACGTATCAAACACGAACGAGAATTGAACTTTGCCGGCTTTCAAAACTTCAAACTACTCCGTGGGAATGTAAATTCTACGATTTCTCGAGCTATGAATAATTCCGAGATACTTGAGATTTCTCAATTTCTCGAAATATGAATAATTCCTTAACGGCTTGGAATTATTCCATAAGAAATATAAATGTTCGAAATAAACTTTTGGAATTTGTTGTTTAATCACGTTTCAATTGCGAAATATCTCGATCATTTGCAACATTCCAGTAATTTAATCAGACTGGCGCCTGATTCCCTCCCACAAGTAGAAACTGACCTCTGCGCCCGTGAGCTGATCAGCTGAAATAATTTCGGTTTCTTGGCTATGTTGAGCGTCGCGTTGTGCCAGTTTTGATATCTGGTGTAACGCGGGTCGTCCAACGCCGCCTTCTGCCACGGCAAGCATCCGGTCAGACAGACAAATAGGACAATGCCGAATTGCCAGACGTCGTGCGACGTGAGAGCTCTGAAAACGTCAAACGTAAATAAGATGTACGCGCGCGCCTGCATATTTTGTCATTCATGATCACGCAAGCCCGCGACCACAACGAGGTAGCCTCGAACGATCAGTCTGCTTTCGTTGCTGTACGATTCGATGCAAAAATACCCGAGAGTTACAACGAACTAGAGAAATCTCATTCAAAATTAACGACTCGTGCGCATAGTGCATAATGAAGCTTTCTACAAAATATATGTATCAAGAGCTATGTATATGTCCCTTTCTGAACCAAACATAAAATGAATTTAACGCGGCCATAAAGTGAATTTATCTGAATTTAACGCGGGTAATAAAGTGAATTTAACACGTTCGTATTACGTTCCATTCGTCTTTTCAGAGAATGGACAGGCTAAACACGAGATGTATCTTTCATATCGTCGATCGATCGAACATTTGGACACCGGTTACGTCAACGGCGAGATTACTTATTCTCCGGTGTATAAGTACTTTCCTAAATTCTTCTGGACGCGATTCTCGTGCCAATTTCGACACAACACTTGTTTAAAAATGTTAATTACTCGAACTTGTTATATACTGTTGAATCGAAACTTTTATCTCGGGTATATTTCAAATCGGTTTGAAAGTTATCACAAATAAAGTGATCGCGTTGACGAGTAACCTCGGGACGACGTTTATCTGCACGAGGTCGAGATAAACGATAATCACGATATATGCTGATAATGGTCAATCGTATAATTACTTGTACGTTTCGTCAGTGTCGATCTGCAATACCTCGGGCGGCGAGTATGGCAGCCACTCGTTGTGCCGTCGCACCACCGTGTTTATTCTTCTCGTTTCGCCAAAGTCGCACAGCTTGATCCGCGAGAAATCGCTCCTGAACACGAGGATGTTGTCGAGCTTGATGTCGCGGTGCACCAATTCGCGGCTGTGAATGTGATGCACCGCCGCGGCCAGTTGTCTGGCCACCCTCTTTGCGTGAAGCTCGCCTAAACCGGTCTCTGTTACGTTGGACGTTAGATCTCCTGAAATTTGTGTACAACCGTATTGAACACGGTGCTGTGCTGCTACTCGATAATTTTGCGTACAACACGAGGAAGAAGTGCAAAGAAGGTGGGACGCTACATCAATTGCGGGCATGCTTCCAAATTCACGCAGAATGTGAGAAACAATTTGCAATCACCATCACGATGGAACGATATTTTGTCAGGGAGGAGCGGTGTGCTTCAGCACAGACGATTACTCAGCGAAAAGGAAATTGGAATTTCAAGAAGGACCGTCAATTCATCATCTCGACATTTTTGCCGGCCTTTACTTCCTCCCCCCTCCCCCTTTTCCCGCAACTTTATCAAGATTCCTTTGCATCAAATATTCCATTATCCCACGCATTTGAGTTCCCAAGGACATTACTTTTACCACCATCACGACATAAATCCACGTTCGAAAAATCGTCGAAACCATAAAGCATTCGCGATCGATTACTTCGTTTCATCCCCCATTCATCGCGGATTCCATTGGGAAAGTTCGAATTGAATTTCTCGCTCAAAGACTGTGAGTCAGAATTCGCCTAACTATCTTATCAGCGAAGAATCAATCGCTGATAGTACCAGGAATACTCGTCGAGTGCAGATATAATTTTTGCGATAACACACACTCTTTGTCACTTTCGTTGCTCTTCCTTTCGGGATTCGTTCGTGAGGTGAAGATGAAACTGAAAACTGACGTGTACGTGAAGGGAACTCTCACCGAGTGGAGCGTACTCCTGGCTGAAAACGTAGAAGCCAGCGGTCTCGAAGGCCACGTCGTAGGTGGTGATGATGTTCTTGTGCGCGGCCAGGTGCAGCCCGTAGTGAAACTCGCGAAAGAAGTCCGAGATACCGGTGTACGCCTTTGGCAGCGCTTTGAGCACCATCTCGGTCTGGGTGCTCCGATGCTCGGTTAGCAAGATTTTGCCGAACCATCCTTCCCCGACGATTTGCAGGATATCGAACTCGTCGATCAGGTTCACCTGTTTAGCAAATATTTGTCAAATTTAGGCTTGCTTCGAACGAGAGAGATGTACATATACTCGGGCAAGACGATTATTAAAAGAACAATATTAGGAGAATATCAAGAGAATATTTTATCTGCCAGAGTCTCGCTCACATTTTAACGTGCAAAATATTTCACAAGAAGATGCTATAATCTCTCATACATTATCTACAGCTTTTGGTCGAGATTGTCGATTTTTAATTCGAGGCACGACTCGATTCTGCTGTGAGATCGATGGATAACGTTCGGTCCGAGGGTAGAAGATTCTTTTTTTTTTTTTTACTCCGACCAGAAGCTGTTCGTGGATCCACGAAGATGCATAATTTAGTGAAGCGCGCTGCAAACGTCAAACGACCTTTAAAACGGCCAGAAAGCGTAATGCGATCTTCAATTATTGAAAGTGAAATCACGAATAAGGATTGGATTCGATGTCCATGAACGCTGAGAAAAAATTCTCGAATGACTTGTGGGAATCGCGAATGGCTTTCTGCTTTTCTGTGATTTAGTGCGAGAGTTCTCTTGATTTAACCAATGAAAGCGATGAAATTTTTTTTACGAGATACGACACAGTTTGTTTTATCTACGAAACTGTGAAATTCGACGCTTTCACTCTGTAAAACTGTAAAACCCAGTGTTTGCTTCCATTGAAACTTCTTCCATCAAAACGAATCACGTCGTCTGTTATCGCCTGCTATTTTCACGAAGCTACAAAACCCGCGAAACTGTGTTAACGTCGTGTAACTATTGCGGGCTGATTTACGCGAGAAGCGCGTTTCAAAACCTTGGAAAAGAAGTCTCATTCACGTGGCGACACATATTCATTCGACAGGCAATCATTAGAGCAAAGCGCCAACAGAGTCATAGACTTCACCGCGGTAAACGGCGTGTCGTTCGTTCTTCGCTGGATTCTCAGGTATTCCGAAATTAGTGGAGAAACTCGCCGGGAGAAACACGATTTGCCAGAACATGCTTGATGGAACAATGGAAACGACCGGCGCCGTTTTATTACTCGAGCGGTCGCAAACAGGCTGTTTCGCGCAACTTGTCGAGGTGTTAAAGGTTACAATCGCGTCGCGCACTGTCATAAAGTGAGCATCGAGCGAGAAGGTTGGTTTAGTGCCAGAAAACGGAAGAGGAAATCGTCCTCCGCTCTTGCACCCTATGCATATGCATGCATATCCACGTTGCATTTTCCAGCGAGCAAAAGCGCGTTTCATTGGGTCGTAACATCAAATTTCCCGAAGCTTTCAGTCCCCAGCAAATATCGTTATCTTCGTGGATTATTGTATCGTCGCGGATCATTCTATTGTTTCGCCTCGACTTTCTTTCAAAATTCAATACGAATCGAACGTTTCGCGCGTTGCATGCAATCTAATGATAAAAGCAATCTTTGTCGTTTCCAGAACGCGAAAGTTATCGGATGGCAAACAGGGGGCTTGATAATTAAATTCGACTGCAATATACGGACAATCGGAGGAATTCTCGGTAAAAGCCCCGAGTAATCGAGCAATTTCAGTCAAGGTACTCTGAATTTACGTCTATCGTGTTTATCCTTCCCATTCGATTGGACCAACAGCTTCATTCAATCTGGTCGATCGAAAAATTATATTACCCAGAAAGAGCAGAGAGAGAGAGAGAGAGAGAGAGAGAGCATCAAAAGGGCTCGGTCCGAACGATCGAAACGAACGCGCAAACGAAGGAAAGAGGGAGGAGAAAAAGGGGTTGGTCGTATCACGAGGAAGATTCGATTCGTCAATCGAGTTACCTTTTCGAGCTCGAACTCTCGTATCCTGTGAATGGACCCGCCGATGGCTTTCTTCATTAAGCTCATTCTGACGGACGGTCGTCAATCGCTTGCCACGAAGCTGAAGTCAAGCCAAACGTCGCGTTTAACTGTCCGCTGTGGTCGACCAGGAGATTGCGAACTTCACATTCTATCATCTCGCGGTGAACGTTCACCTTTGTCGCGTGTTGGTCTTGATCCTCGCGTCGATCAATCCTTGATCCCTTCGCAAAGTCGATGGATATTCACCCTGCAATGATTGCAGTCGAAGTTACGAGTTTGAGGATGAAGTTTCATTGAAGATTGACGAATTCCAGTGACGATTAACGTAAATGTCAGAAGCGAAAGTTGGATGAAATTCGAGTTTCTTGACGAATTGTTTTGCACGGAAAATCGTATCACATAGTACTCGATCGGAAACGAAACAAATGTCAATAACGATGAAAACCGTAATTCTTACAAGCGTCACATTTTATACCACTCGAGTGGTTGGTTACATGCTTCGCGTTCATTTCTTGTCGTTTGTATTTTCCTAGCCGCATGTTCTCAATCGCGGCCGGTGATGGATGAGCGAAACGTGTATCGTTTATTCGCATGCATTCGAGGGTAGAGAACTAAGGTTTCACCCTACGGTCTACGAACGTGCGTAGGTTGATTCACAGCTAGTCTCAAATTGGAACGAATAAAAAAATTTCAAGACTCGTCGAAAAGACGTTGAACGTCCATGGCGATAAATCATCGATTTAATAATTTTATTTAAAATTTTCCACAAATTGCCGAGAGAAAGTTCCAAGTTCCCGAGATTTGTCTTCTCGTCGTAACCGTCGAAATCAACTAAATAGGATTGTAGTTTTCATAATTCTCAATTGTCTAAGAAAGTTGCGCCAATTCGTCCGATTAACTTCCATTCTGTTTCGCGAACGTTACGTAAACGCGTTCGAAGCTCCGCTCGTAGAGTAGGCTAGCGGCGTTTTGTAGCAACAAGATCCTGTCGAGAATTAAAGTGTTCGTCAAAGTACTGGCGAAGCCGGTAGGGGAAAGTTTGCCGAAAGCCACTTAAACCGCGATCACGTGCTTCCGCGTGGCCGCAAAGCGAAAGCTTAAGTTTTAGATAATGCGCCCTTTGTGCGCCCCGTGCAGGCTAACGACGCGTTTTCACGGAGTTACAAAGCTCGTAAGTGGACACGGCCTCCTCATGAATGAGAAGAGAAAGGGAAAGAGAAACCTACGAAGCAGCAACAGAGAGAGAAAATGAGGAGAGAGCGGGGAGAAGAGAGGAAGAGTTTGGTGAATGACGCGTTGCGTTGGGCAAGGTTCTTCGCTTTCGTCACGTCGCGCCGTCTCGAAGGAAAAAGATGTGTACTTGCTTGGAGCGAGGGTGTATCAGAGATCGTGAAAAGAATCGAGCCTGCGTCGTTTGATGTTCAGCCACTTCCGATGGAGAACGCGTTTTTTTTTTTTTTACGATACAGAGCGGCGCATTCAGACCATGAAACATTCATGCCGACGCGAAGATGAAAAAGGAAATAAAAGAAAGAAGTATCGATACTAGACAGACAAAAATAAACGAAACAGAACGAAGACCGTGAAAATACGAAGTTGAAGATGTATGGTATCGCGTGAATTACAGAGAGTGCCAGAGTTGGTTTTAGTTACCTTTCATTAAACACACAATTTCTGGAAAAATTGGAAATTGGAACTATTGGACGGGACGAAATTCAGAATTTACATTTTTATAAAACTCGAGTTTTACTAAGTAGCGTCTTCTGTATCGTTCGTAATTTAACGAATTTCGAATTGCTTGAAAGAATTCGGATAAATTAATCGAGCAATAATTCAACGTAGTTTAGATGAATTTCTCACATTGAAGGAGAAATTAGAGGAAAGAGTGTAACAGCGTTCGGACAAGATCGTCTGCTAGAGCAAAGTACACGTGCCTACGACGAAAATAGCGTTACAGATTCTTGGCTATAAATCGTCGTTGTATATTATTGGGCCGAATAAGTTGTTTCGGTTTGCAATTGCCACGCGCAGGCTTGGGCATATTTTTTCTCCAACTGGAGAAACTGGATTCGATAATGTCCGCCATTGTACTTTTCATTCGCGATAATTGTTGCGCAATTTGAAACACGACGAACGAAACACCGATACATACGGATTCTTCGTCTTTGGCCAAATTTCATTAGCTATATCGTTCTTATATTCACCGGATGTGAAACTCCCTTTCTCTAGTATCTACGTCGATTTTATTTCTCTTCGAACCGTGGGGCAGATAAGCTTCTGAGATTTTGCGTTATCTTATCGAGTGTTGAAATATTAAAATATTAAATATTATTGTCGTTTAATCTTCAACGAGAAAGGGAGCGATGATTCAACAACTTCTTTTAATTTTCTAATTTAACAAGTTTCCACTCGTCAATGTGAATGTAAGTGGTTCTCTTTAATTGGTATTAGAAATAGGTTCGAATACTTAATTCCTCACCTAAGAAAGTAGCAAAAAAGTTCCCAAAAAAGCCCATGAAAGATTCAACTGGTGCCTAAGCAATCACTTTACTGTTTCTTATCGCACTTTCCCCGAGTTAGAGGCTTCTTATCACTTTCCCAGACCGGATAATACGATTCACCGAATACTCCGATTCCCGAGCACACACACTCGCACTCGCTCGCACTTTTGGCACTTGGTCCCAAGAATTTGCTCGGCCAACCCGGGCCACAATTAATCCGCGAAAATGTCACCGCTATCACAGACACTTATTCGACAATCTCCCAACTTCACAGCGTTCCAAAATCTCGCCGAATCGTTTTTGCCTTTTCGAAGCGTTGAAACTCGAGTTTCGCTCCTTTCGGCTGCTGTAACTGTAAACGTGTCCGCCGGGATTCGTGATTTTACAGCTACTCCCGTGTTCACTGCACTCTTCGGCTGTCTGCAGTATTTATAAAACACCGACCGGAAAGCGCGACTGGCGAGCTGATTTTGGCGCCGAGCCGGCTTGGCCGCGCGCGCTAACGCCTCGCCGCGGACGTGTGTCGTCTTTTCGTGTGAATCGACTTGGTCGTCGTCGATCGGTCGAACAACGCTCGTTTATCCAGCGGAATTTTTACTCGTTCACGCGGTGAATTTCCACGTTGACTCGCGATTGTTCCGAACGACCGGTGTTAATTTTGCGATTTTCACGGGAGAAACCACGTGCCACGAGGTGGCTGAACGCGTAATCGCGGCCCCGGGGAAAATTGATGCGTCTGCGTCGCGACACGATGAGCTTTCTGCGAGCTTTATGGAAACGATGACTAATTCGCGAGTTATTTTCACGTGTGGAAACACGGCCCTCGGGGGAAAAGTGGAACAACGGTGGATATATTTCGCGAGGAATGTGCTAAACGTCCATTCGAGTGAGATAAATGCGTTTATTTCGGCTGCGTCGCGCTGGCCCTACTAGAAAATTTAGTTTCCACGTAGAAGGAATATTTAGCGGATTGCGTGGCATTCGCGAAATGTTGGTAGACCAATTTCAGAGGAAATACATAGTTACGCGATTTATCATCGGCCATATAAGAATGACTTTTGGGTATATAAGAAGTACCAGGCTCGTCGTTTTCGATAGTTTCGTTCGAGTCAAAATGGCATGATGACTCGTAGAGATTGGAGTCGAAAAGATACGTCTTCACTATCGGGCAAGTTGGAGTTGCGTAATTAGTGTAATTAATAGGGCAAGTGTGATTAAAATTATTCCGCCAGTAATAAAATTGCGGTACGAACCGTGGACATCTGTCGGTACGTCCCTGAACAATCTCTTCCTCTGCGGAATCATTCGCCTCGACTCGGTCGGTAAAATAACGACAATGTTTTTCAACGATTCACCCATATATCGATATCAATTGGCACAACTAGCCAACTGTGTGTACTAAAAAAAAACAAATTATTCATTACGTAATCATTATATAATTCTACTATTAATGTACATTCGTTGTCACGTATTAGCCTTCTTGCAAATGGAAATTGGCCATTTCTTTGTACACGTTCCTGTACGCTTGTGCATCCTCAAATTTCCCACGAACGTACAAACGTTCTACAGTTGAATCGTTTACGTGATATATCGCGAGAAAGTCTCCGGCTGTTTCAAATATTCGCGGTCTTTAAAGGCGGCAGTAGTTTGTCAGCAGTCGCCTGCAGGTGGCGGCAACGTAAGCACACAGACGCCAGAGAATCGTTGGTAGAGGCCCGTGTCCGACGAGTACGTTTTCTCAGCTTTCCCGTGTCACGGTGTCGCGAGCGCGTCTGTCGTTGGACGCTCGCGGTGTCCGTCGGTTTTTTTATCTAATCGGTGAAGGAAAATTCAATTCCGCGAGAGTGTGAGTATACCGGTGGTGGCGAGTGCTCGGGCCGAGACGTGTGCGCCGTTGCAGGCGATCGAAAGAAGTCGCCCGAGAAACGGCAAAGGAGAAGGAGAAGGAGAAGGAAGAAGAAGAAGAAGAAGAAGAGGAGGAGGAGGAGGAGGAGGAAGAGGAGGACGACGACGGAACGACCAGTCAGTCGACGGTGAGAGACGAGCCACGGGAACAGACAGAGAAAGAGAAAACGCATGTAAAGGGGGAACAGGGGATACGGAACGATCGCGATGGAGAGAGAGTGAGTCGGAACGAGGACGGAGCTAAACGACGGAAGAGAGAAGGTAGAAGTGTGTCGGGCCGCTACACATCGAGGAACGAGCAGGGAAATCTTGCGTTTCCTCTTCGTACAGTCGGATCGAAGGGGCAGAGGGTGTGCAGGCGGGTGGGGTGGTAAAAAGAGAGGAACGGGGAAGAGGAGACAGCTCGAAAAAGGTGGAGATAATCCAGCCGCGAAGGGTGTACGAGAGGAGAGCCGTCGCCGTGTTCTCTCTCCGGGAGGGAAAGAGTATCGTGTCGACAAACGAGAGAGTGCGAGAAAGAGACAGTGCGGTGTGCCGTGTGTAAACATACATCCTACTGGCGTGAGTGCGTGCGCGAGTGGCAATCACCGACGACTTAACCATCGCCGTTGCCGTTGTTGTCGTCGTCATCGTCGTCGTCGTCGTCGTCGTCATCGCAAATCGTCAAGATCGTATGTACGAAAGTACATGGTCGACGCATCTCTCCTTGCGACAAGAAGAGAAGAGGGAACGTTTAACTCGTAACTCGGGAGGAGGAGGGGAACAAACGTACGAAAATATCGTAACGGGGCAACTAACCCGGGGCCCGTGGTGTTTGACACGCGTATGAAACTTCACAAATGACAGTCAATCGGACGGACAGGGAAGTCGAGTGCTGGCTGGATTCGTCTGTCTAGCGAGCAAAGCGGTACGTGTAATTTTTATTCAACGGTACACTTAGTGGACTCCTCTCTTCTGTAAAAATGGCTCCTCACTCTTCCTTCCGTATAACACGCCGTACACTCCCACTTTCTAGTCTAGCATCCGTTTTTTTTAAGCAACCTCCGGCATTCCGCGTGAAATCCACTTGTCCTTCCACTATTTTCCCATCGAGAGTTTCTTACAAATTAAAGATGGTATTTTTGGAATCGAGAATTGTATTATCGCACATAAGTCACGGGTATAAGTAGAAAATTCTTGCAGGTGAAGCTTAATCTTGGGATAGAGATCATATTCCTAAACGAAATATCCTCCATTGACGTGTTACGTGATTCTTGTATGCCAGAATTTCCCCCGATCCTGTGCACAGGACTGAAAGTATAAGGTCGAACGTGATTCGTTTATAAACATTCGCGATCTATCCCGAGTACATATATACTTGCGCGATATAGCGCGCAGCCTGCATGCGATAAAACGTAATTGACAAGAGACGCTGACACCCGTGACGTAATTGACACTCCTCTATGTTGTGTATATTTTAAGGGACAACTTTTTGCATTTTCTGCGAGTCTAACACTCCGCCATGTTCATTCCATGTAGGTATATAACAAGAATACGACCTTGAAACGCGATTATTAGACGAACAATCGTCTAAAACTAGTTTCGAATGTTTTGCGCAAAGTTACGTGTCACGCATCTTCGACCCTGTCCGCCAATGTTCGAAAAAGTTGCACGATCGAAAGGTATACGTGCGTTTATACACTCTCGGTGTCATAGATCCTTCGTTATTTCCACTGTAACAGTATCTCTGGAAAAAACTCGACATATCTCGGACACCTACTTGAAATATTTGTGAAAGTATTTGCTCTGCACTCGTGTGTTGGAAAACTAGCGCAAAGTTATCGTAACAGAAACGGGCAACGGAGAGGTACGCAGGTATATCCGATCTCATTTTTGAGTCCAGTGTAACACAATGCAACATGTGTGATACGATAGAGTCAAAATATGTACTTTGATCGAGTAGGTCTGAACTAGAACGGTTCGGAAAGAGAGTGACCCAAAAAAGGAAAAAGAGAGAGAGAGAGAGAGGGGCCCTCGATATTATCGGCAGGTTAACGAACCAGGAGCTCTCTGAAATGTTAATGTCTTATTACGTCACGTTCGTTTACCGTGGTCAGAGAAAGGGGTCAAAGAGACGAAAGGGAAGGGAGGAGGAGGAAAAGAGTACGAGACGACTAAAAATGGCGTGGCACACTGTACACCATCGTCTCACGGATACAGATTACAGAATCTCTAATCGTGGTGGTGCCACGTTTAACTAGGACCAGGCGTCGTACGCTTCGCGTAATTGGCTATAGTTATCCCTGCTAGATTCTTGAAACTGACACGAGTTTCTGCGAGAAAATCTTTCCCGAAAGAAACGTGACAAAAAAAACATATCCACTTGAATTTTATTTCTTGCACGATTATTTGCAGTTTTATAAATAGAAGAAAGAAGTGTCCGTGTCTTACTCGCGTTCAATGAGAGAATAGATACATCTTGCTCGATAATCGAGTCGCAGTGTGTGGTCAGTTAACGCTTCGACAGTCCAGTTTTTTCCCCTCTTCGTTTAATTCTTTTCATTTCCCTTTGCGTATGTGCGTATAACGCGGAATGCATGCACGCACTTGGTCGCGTTGCACCCGTGAAATTGTCTCGCTCTACAGCGCCCCATAGTCGCGAGAGGAGAAACACTCTAATCGTTTCTAATTGTTCTCGGTTGAAGGACGAACAGCTAAAACAATAGGCAAGGATATTGGTAACCGTTTTATACAGCGAGAGTTATTAGACGCGTTTCCGTGCACGGCACAACCGCGGCATCTTTCGCGTGTCAAAGACCAAGAGGGAATCTCGGTAACGGGACGCGAGCACTACCTGTTACGCAGCCGCGGTGGTGCGTTTACATTACACATTACCACAGGTTATCGCCTCTTAAATCGCGAAAAATTCGCCAAGGGATTGCGTACGCGTGCACAACGACCGCCGTTCTTCTCCCCTCGCGCCATTGTGAAACATCGTTTTCGCGAAGGAACGTTGTGCAATCCGCACATTTTCGTCTCGCTTGCTTTCTTCCCTTTCTTCTCTCTCTCTCTCATACACACACACACACACTTTTCTTTTCGCTGGAAAGCGTTAACACGTGACCATCCGGCAGCGTAAAACGATGGTAAAACAGTTATCGATGAAATCGCGAAAATCGTCCGAGTCACGATAACGACTACGATGTCAGCTCGTTCTTTGTTGTTTGCGCGTGAAATGCAAAACGATCGGGTAGATAATTTCTATCGGAATCCGTACGTTATCTGGCAGTGAGAGGCACGATATACAGCTGATAATATATACAATGATGGGTGATAATGAAACAAATGAAAGAATGGTAACCGCGTTGTTTGTACACATGTCTACTTACATGTGAACGAGGCACACTTGGTGTAGCGCTCTTGCGCTATATGAAATCGAACGAACGATTAATTCACTCCTATTGCGTTGAGCAGAAGTAGGCAGAGCTTGTTGCTCGATTTGCTTGTTATTAACAGCGCGACTCGTGCGTGTCGTTCGTTGGCATTTCACTCGTCCCAGAGGCACATCGACGAAGAGGAAATTTATGGGAGGATCTCCCACGAATGACGACGACGACGACTTTAGGCTCAACGAGGGTCCCTGTCGTTGTTCCTCGTTGAGATCCGTCCGGGCAATGTTAACGAGCAGTGATCAGCGAAACTCGTTTCTCCTTTAAGAAATTGCAGGGTAATGAAATGTTTTTTTCTTACCCGACTTTCCAACGAATTGCCGTTTACTTGATTTCTAACTAACCGAGAAACCGGGAAATTGGATTACCGTGCCTTCGCTGGATCCGATCTTGTCTCGTTTAAATTGCAACGCTAAATATGCTGTCGTTTTCAGTCGATATTGCAACTAGTAGTACGAGATGATTCGAGATGAGATGAATTGTTAATTATTTAAATCATGATTTATTTTCGTTTCTTATCTCACTTTCTGACTTTAAACACATGTCGAATCATCCTGTATAGTTAATGAGCTGTAATTTATGAGATTAAATTAAATAGCCAGTTTTAAGCGAGCAATTAAATGACAAGATGAATTATCGGACAATTTTAAATTGATGCGCTTAAACGCGCATTGAAATACTCTTTGTGTAAGGTAACCGTGTGTGCGACATAAAATTTAACGACGCAGCTATTAAACGTGCAATTCGATGTTTTAAGTGAAAAATCATATTCGGCCGATAGATAGTAGGCACGACGAAGCGGCGTTATTTTGCAGATCTTCAGACGTAAATAGACGGCGTCCTTGCGGTGAAATTGACTCTACAAATCCTAATTGAATTACTCTGGATAATCCTGTGTGTGATTCCGTTTGCATGACCGGATTAAGCATCTCCGTTGCCACGTTTTTTTTTTTTTTTTTTTTTTTTTTAAATCCAATTTACCCGCGTTCATCATTATCTGTTTTCGGCGCGTGTCAGTACGTCGCAACTCAGTGGTTATCAACTTTATAAAATTCAGTCTGTCAATCTTATCATTATTTCGATTATTAGAGAATCATTCCCCATTTATTCCGATTTCAGAGAATCGTAGAATCAAGAATATTGGGAACACTGTTGTCTAATATGTAGTTAGCACTCGCATGGCGCTAGTTGTAGCCGTGTATGATCGTTGACCGCTCTACTTTGCACAACAATCTACCATTAATAACAACGACGAATCAGCAAATTACAGCAAGCTACAGATTACGCGGTGCTCGCTTTGTACGTTACCATTTCATAATTTTCGATTCGACAAAACTCGTCGAGTCATATCGGTGACACGATACTACTGCTCCGCGAAGGGAAAAGGAGAAAAAAAAGATCGGTCGATCGACCGCGAATCAATTGAAAGCACGGTCGTTTTATTTCATAATTCACTCGAACGTTGAACGGGAGTGTCTCTTTTTTTTCTTCTTCTTCTTTTCTTTTTCTCCCTTCTGCTCGAATCACCGATACGGTTGTCCTCGAGATAAACCAGTCGTGTGTCGTCGATTCGCGGAGGAATGCAGCGACCCGTGGTGTGTACACGAGTTTACACTTCCTCCAACATGTTACGCAACAACGTTGGCGCATTGATAACATAGTTTCCGAGTCGCGATGGGCGCGTGTCGGTCCCGTGTGCGCGGTGGATTTCGAGCGGGACACACCGTGAAAGTTTTATCTTTGGGTAGTTGATAGGCGGTCCCGCGGCTCGCAACTCCGAGCGCGGAACGGAACCAGGTCAACGGGCGAGCGCGGCGAGATATATACGCGTCGTGCGCAGGTGGACGATGATACTGGGGCGAATGTAAGGTTGTTATCGGGAAAACGTCAAGTCCAATCAGTCGCGGCGAGATATTTGGACGAATCGACGTATTGTAGGTTTTTCACGCCTACTTCTCGGCGAAAGGTTTCATAGCTGGCTGCACACAGCATCCGCCTCTATGTGTGTACGTATGTATGTATGTATGTATGTGTGCGTGCGTGCGTGCGTGTGTATATACATACTCTCGTTGGATCGTCGTTTCCCGTGTAACAATGCTGCCGTGTTCGAGTTCCGGAATATCGGCCGCTCGATAAGGTACAGGTAACCACTGATGAACGCGATAAAATTAATTAGGTACACGGTAATAGCGAGTTCCATAAGATATATACCCTTGAGTATTTCAAAGAGGAGAGGGACGTAGATAGGCTTTAAAGGGAGCACACGCTCCGACTGATCTTGTTTCGCTATTAGTGCACATTGCAGATATGATGTAATGACTCGTACAAGTTCTTCGAGTGTGAGACCTTTTTCACACTCCAATTGATGCGCGCTGTGTGTTCAGTTGCGTTTATATACGTTGTTATCCGGAATGATTGAGCCTGGTGAACAAAAAAGAAAAAGAATTTCCGGACTGGAATTTATACGTGGTTTGGTTAATCGCTTGGTAATTAAGTAATGGAGCGCAGATAAGGCAGGTTATTGGGTCAATCGAATCGTTTCCATTTTATAAGTTAAAACGTAGATAATATGATATGCATAGCCTTTGCATTAATTTCCAACTTTTTTTATCCTTTTCTCTCGATACTCCGGCCGATCGAAGGAACAAAGAAGATTCATGAATAATTTATTCCTTTGGCAATTGGAAGGATCCGGCAGTTCGAAGCGCAAAAATACCCGACCGGGATTTTATTTCCGCTCTTAAATCGTCCCGTCAATAATGACGCACATCGCCGAACGATACCGAACGATACCGAACGATGCTTCGAATCAATTACCAGGCAGGCCGATAGCCATTGTAAAACCATTTTCCGCATACCGTGCATTTTAATCGGGGCGAAACGGCTGCACCGTCTCTGGCCTCTCTGGTGTTGTGCCGAGCACGGTGGTAGAAATACACGCCGTGACAACTCGACCAAAAATAATGGTCGACTAACTTTGTAACCTAGACTGTCCGTCCTCTCGCCGGACGGTGAGGATCTAACTCGACTCGCTCCATACGCTACTCGCTTTTCTTAGAACCTTGGAGGCACTTTTGTCTGTCTCTGCCTCTGAGATTGCCCCGATCGGACAATACGAAGAAGTATTTTCTCTGGCACACATGTGCTCGCCACGGCTATCCGGTTGTTGCAAAGGAGAATCGAAAGGTCTGCGGTTACGAGGAACCAAGCTCCGTTCTCTGGCAATTCTAGCAGAAATCGAGAGAAACTGTTTGAATATGAAATCTTCGTATTGAATCTTGCTGGACACACATTATATATTATATCTATATATATATATATATATATATATTATAACTGAACTTGTTATCAATGCTATATATATATAGTTCACAATAAATGTGAATGGTGTATCTGTAATATGAGCAACAAAGGATCTTCAAATTCGCTTCCTGTGTTGTCTAGATCGTCTAATGCCAAGTTATTTATTACATTACAAAACCACACGTTGTTCTACGCGGTTTTAGAATTTTACGATTCTGTGATTTGTTGGATTATCTCGATCGTGATCTTGAATAATTTTACAACTATTCGATCCTTTCCTCGTTACGCAAAACGAAAAGTTACATCTGTTGGATTCCGTGTAATGGAGTCAACACGCTTACAATTTAGAAGAGTTTACTCCCTTACAGTCGTGGTCGTGTATGAAATAGGATGATATACAATGTCTTAGAATATGACGTATGTCTAATACTCTTAACGATATAGAATGTCTCTGTAATGATTTAGAATGTTTTATGAGAGAGAATGTCTCTAAAATATGTCCTTATATATATTTGGTTATCATCGTCAAATGGAAGGGGATGGAGCATAGATGACCAACTATTGGGTCTTACCCTTATGACTAACTATTCACAGTCCACTTTTATGTGGACTGTTGCTAGCTTATTGTCAGTATTTGCATTGATTCAATATTGTCCGGGTTGATCATCCAACACTTTAATTGTGCGAAATGTCCAAAAACCGGGCTCGTCTTTTTGCAATTCTCCCTGAATCGATATAAGGTCCTCCTCGCGTTGAATTATCGCCCTCTCTTATGTCACGGTATTATCAATCGACAATTACCGACCATCGTGTATCGTCAACCATTTAGTACGCGTCCGTCGACAATTCTCTTTTACGTCATTTATTCAGCGAACAAGTAAACAAGTCTGTTAAATCTCGAATCGATGAAACGATTCGAATCGCTGTGCTCGCAGGAAAGGATAAATTCATTTGTCACACACGTGCGAGGGATTCGCTTATGTAAGGTGAACACGTTAAAAGGACTACACACGTTATAGGAGCCGCCGTGTTATCACCATTTCGCGTTGCGACGCGTTCGTAATTCCTTCCGAATATCTTCGAGATTAGGAGAGACGACAAGAGGCACGCGGATCCGTGTGCTTGTTGATTGTTGCTGCGCGTGTAAAATTCGCAACGTTGCGCGTTTAATTTTAAACTAAATGGCGGTACTGGGGAACCGCGGTGGGGGCGGTTATCCCGTACGCGCGCGTCTTTGTTCATTCCTTTCATACTTCCGTGGCTTTCAAAGAAAATGTATTTTTGCGTCGGTTTCGTTCACGAAACGAGTCGCGTGTATCGTCGATGCTCCTCCTAAAGGCATCGTCTTCGTCGTCTGTTCGCTTTGACGTAGCGCACGCGGACATAGTCCTGACGTAAATGTGTTTCGTAGCGTGGCTGGCAGGAAAAGAAACCGGAACTAGCGTGACGCGTGTCCATTGACAGTCGGACAAATATTCGCGAATATCTGTTACGTGGTACCTTCTCCTTGACTGTCATCCACCATTCTTTTCGCTGCTAATAACGAAGCAAGATTAACAGGTCAGTTATTTTTAAGACACAGGGAATTCGTTTTAAAAAGCGCATCTTTTGTGCTTGATTCGTAGATATTTTCAGTCTGTGGACGTGGTTTTTGCTCTTCTTGCCTTTGAACGAAAGACAGGGATCGTTTGCATGTCCTTTTTTTCACCGTTCGAACGTACAAACGATTCGGATTTACACGTACGATATTTATGCGGTGATATTTTTACTAGTGGCCGTTTTATATATTCTGCACAAATAGAGCGCATCCTCTATAGATCGTGACTGTGCATTATTTACAGCTGATACACGTTGAGCTATTTTCCGTGGCAGCTGTGTGCATCGCAGTTATATATTGTAGGGCTTAAGCGTTGCAACAGAATCATTATGTAAATCTAGATGATTTGTAACAGTTGGTTATATATTCTCGGTATTCGATTAGCGCGCACACGTTCAGAAAAAGAAAACGCACGAAATGTGCGATACGCAATATGCGAAGAAACAAAATATCATAACAGGGAGTAGAGATATGCAAATATGCATCGTAAGAATTTCATCCAAGGCCGTTCTTTCGACACTTGGCGATCCTCTGTCTGATTCCCACGTTCGCAAAGATAACCTGCGAAGCGAAACCTGCTACCTGTTTCGTTCGCTCTGTCGAACTTACCCGTCGCGTTACAAATTTTTTTTTTTTTTTTTTACATGATTTATCAACGATTCAATTTTAGCGAAATCGCGGCCATTGAGACTTAAGCCTCGGGATCGGCGCGGTAAATTATTCAAGCCCTCTCTTCGTTGGAGCGACGAGGAGAGCAACTGGTTCTCTCCGGCGTGTGTTTTGTACAGAGTAACGAACGATAAGAAAGGCAATTTCGCGTGCTCGCTGAAACAATCGTGATCGCAAATTGGAATCGGTACGTGACCGCTTCCAGCTGGAGAAGCCACCGTGGAAACGCTTTTTGCCGATCGATCGAGGTTGGTTCCTCGTCGATCGTGGCCCGCTTAATTATTACTTCTTCCAACCCTAACTTCTAAAAATAATCGCCGACCCTCTTTTTCCCGATCCGTGAAACCCGTTGCACTGGAAAACGGTCGACCAGAAAGAGAGAGGGAGGAACGATCGATCGTTTTTGCAACGGTAAAGTCAAATGCCGTTTTCGGTGTTCCGGGAAGGGACGCCGGAAGCCAGACCTTTATGCACGTTACGGTGAGTAGGATAACGTTTAGCCGCGATAAAAGCTAAGAAAACGTCGGTCAGAATGGCACTTTCAGCCATATATACTACCGTACGTTTTTCACCGGTAGGGAAAGGACGGGCAAAACATTCCAAAGTCTAAGCGACAGACGACAGTGGAACAAAGATGTTGTGGAGGTTTCACAGCGTCCACTTCCACTTCCAAACAAGGGACGTGCATATTTCTCTACGCTTCGCTCTCGTTGTAAACGTACCCTAAAACCCCAACGCCACTCCCATAGACAAGAAACACAGTGCAAAAGTGAGAGTAACCCCATACACGCGCGCGCGCACGATTACTGACTACCTTGAGGCTGATCCTCTCCGCGTCCAGTGGGCGTTGAAATTTATTTTCCATATAAGGCGGACAATCGGTTCGTTGTGTCACTTACGGACGCGATGCACGTGTGTGCACGGTTGCTATTGCAGTCGCGGTGCTCGAATTGTTTCGCCGGACAACGGCTAGTACTTGCCGCGATTTGCCAGAGTGTTGGACACGAACCCAACCTTTGTAAATGGTGGGAACGTTCGTTACGTTTGCCTTTTCGTTTGAAACGGGGGAAATAAATTCATTATGCTTGCTCTACGTTCGATTAGCTGGGAAACGGTTTTATGAAGTTCTAAGCACTATCTAGGATATTTAAGCAATTATTGTGACAGATGTTTAGGTCTTTTTGTACAATTATATTTATTTGTTTACGATTATATTCGATTGAAGAAATAGAACGTAAATGGAGACTCGTTCTCGTAGCGAATAATTTAAACACACATTAGAAATCTCGAGATTGTACGAAAGCAGACAGCTCGTCGAGAGTGTAGCTTGATTTATAACCAAACGTTTAAAAAAAAACGTTACGGCAAAAGGAGGATCTGGCTACGGTTTTCTGGAAATCTTCTGGTAAGAGGACTGTGCTTGAGTGCGTTCAGCACTTACCTCGAAACTTTCGAGTCGGGAAGATGTTAAGTTTCATAGAAGCAACCTCGTAGCGATTTCTAAATGCACGAAAGCTTGTTCGAGAGACGTCTCGATCGTCATTTAAATCAGTCTGAACAAATTTGTTTTTTCAAAGGTCTTGATTTTTCATTAGTGAAATCACAAGCTGCCACAAGCAGTCTGCATTTTTCTATTTCAAGGTATGAACTTTTAACATTAAACGAAAAGACGTAAAAATAGTTGCGAAACGCGCGATATATAGAGCGGAAAAATCGCCGCTTTCTGAATCTTTTTTTTTTTTTTATCAAATATCAGAGAACAAAGGCCTACCGTTTAATGTGTACTTGAAACGTCAACAATAATAATAACGATCCCTATCTGTTTCGCCATGATCACCAGCCAAAAATTGGACCGATTAACTATCCTCTACGTTATCTGATTAGATTACGTTTGTTATGCCCGTGATAAACCGGATAATATTTATCCAACTCGGGGGGAACTATAAAAATAGATTTTTATCTATCTCGCATGCCTATCAAACCTGAATTGAAGTATCAATAAGAACAGCATTTTTTTCAGTATCATCCGCGCTGATTCGCTAGAAGTCACTGATTTACGCTAGAACTCGAGCAGAAGTTTCTGCGAAATTTTCGTGCCCTTAAATCCTCCTACGAATGTATAAAAATCCACAGTCCACTCGTTCATCAATCCCCCGGTACCACCGTCCTCCTCACGTGAACCGCTATCCAAACCAAAGGGTTCCCATCGGCGTTACACCTCCGCGAACATGCTGAAAACGGAGTAAGTCTCGCCGTGGCGCGATCCGATCGGCAATTTACGGCTGTTTCCCTGTTTCAGCGACACGAGATGCATCGGCGAGTGGGCTACAGCAACTACGATGGCAAGATCGCCGGCCTGTACGACCTGGAGGAGACGCTTGGCCGCGGTCATTTTGCCGTCGTGAAGCTCGCCCGGCATGTTTTCACCGGCGAGAAGGTCGCTGTGAAGGTCATCGACAAGAGCAAACTTGACGAGGTCTCGAGAGCGCACCTCTTTCAGGAGGTGAGCACATAGACGATATGGTGGCATTCATTTTCTCTCTCTCTCTCGTCTTTTTTTCCTTTTCATTCTCGTCGCGTGTCTCGTCGACGAGGGCGACCGCGTATATCCTTCATCCCTTTGTTCCTGGTCCCCCCCTCGTGTGCATCGCGTGAATAGGAATATGTCGAGCACAAAGCGGGTCGCGAAGGAAATGGAAACGCGCGCTAATCTCTTCCTTCTTTCCGTTTGCTCGCTCAATAGCCGTGCATCGCGTATCGTGCCTCGAGAGCACGAGGTTTTTACTGCAGCCCTCCTCTCTCTAGCCTTTCTTTCAGGGCTTTGCTTCTTTCGTCTAACGATCTTCCCGCGGATGTACCATCTCTCGAATAGATTTTCGGTAGAGCAGAGAGGTAGAGAGTGGTAATTTGGAATTAATTAGAAGCTCTAGCCTAGCAGCGAAGCCTTTGATTAGCACTGGAGAGCGTTGCCGGTGGTAGTCGGCGTACGTTTGAAAGGTTCGGGTGAATTCTACTCGGAGGAGTAAATGTCGAAAGTCGTGAAAGCCAGAGGGTTTACGGTAGACCTCCATTTATCGAAATTTGTTGCCAGTGGCTGATTGAACGAAGTATTGTTCGTTAAAACTTAGGTGAACGCAAAGCCCTCTTTACTTGAGAAGTCGTGAGTAATGGAGAGAATCTCTGTCCTCTTAAATTGCTGTATAAACATCTTTCAACTTTCAATTCAAAAGCAATTTCTAAATTTTCTTACTTGATGTTTCCAAGGTGTTCGAAATAATAAAGTCATAAAGTCTAAGATGACAAAACTTTTCTTCCTTGTCATTAACATCGATTAACGTACACAATTATAAAATTTTGGTCCAACGTCGCCGAAATCGGGCAGTGTCGTAGCAGAATCTGTAATTCTTCGCCTTTTTCATCGAAGCAGCTTCCTACGATCACGTCGTTCCGCGACATTCAGCGTTAAATATTAACGACCGATTGCGCAAGATCCGGCCGACGGTGTCGCGTAGGAAATATCCTACGATCCGCTTCGAACTTGTAGATCTCGTTAAGGTCAACGAGATAATGACACGAGGGGGAAGGAGAGAAAGGGTCGTTGACCAGCGTTGTTGGGTACGAGGGCAAACGTCAAACATCATCGTCGATGTGCGTATCGCGATCATCCGTTTCGTTTCTCCGTTTCACAGGTGAGATGCATGAAGCTGGTGCAACATCCGAACGTGGTCAGGCTTTACGAGGTGATAGACACCCAGACGAAGCTCTATTTGATCCTGGAGCTCGGAGATGGCGGCGACCTCTACGATTACATCATGAGACACGACAGCGGACTCAGCGAGGAGGTATATACTCGATCATTTGAACCTATTGCGTGTAATGATCCTGCTCTGCCGGGAAAGACCCGAGTCAATTTACACGCGTTGCGTTCGTGCAGCAGTTCTTCTTACGCAGTTTCTTGTTTTATCTACGTATGTGTGTGTATGTACGCGCTACATTTCCTTTTACTTGTTTTAACGAAGGTTCGATCGATCAGTTACAAATCGTTTTCTCTCGATTTTCGAAGAATTTAATCAAAATTTATTCCTCGCTCAAAAGTATCGCGCACCATTCGCTCGAGATTAATCGTTAATACTTGTCAGCTTTTAACTCCATCTTCAGTTCTATTAACAACAATTATACCATTGATTAGAGTGTACTTATCATGCACCACTTGTCAATCACGAGCGAATCTATTAATCATCGTATACCATAGACGGGGAACGTTTTCTCCACTCGTTACTGGAAATGCCGCAGGAAATGTGTCACGAATATTTGCGTCAGCGAATAGCGATAGATAGCGTTTCATTCACACCGATTTTTACGGATGCGGAGAATACCCTCGATCTGTTGTTGCGTTTTCGACATGGTCGATGAAACATCAAGGTGGCCGTTGCTCTCTCAAGGTAGCCGCTGATAATACTTTTCAATTTATCACACAGGTGGCCAGAACGTACTTCCGGCAAATAGTCAGAGCCATATCGTATTGCCATCGATTGCACGTGGTGCACAGGGACCTGAAACCCGAGAACGTGGTGTTCTTCGAGAAACTCGGCACCGTGAAGCTCACCGACTTCGGATTTAGCAATAGGTTCTGCCCTGGCCAGAAGCTCGAAACTTCCTGCGGATCCCTGGCGTATTCGGCGCCGGAAATCCTACTTGGCGATAGTTACGATGCTCCTGCCGTCGGTGAGTCGCACGAGATCCTCCACTCGTTTCGAAGTACGAATGGAATACACAAAGTGTATCCACACGAGACTTTGAGAATTTCCAACGTACAACTTTTTACATGTACATAGATATATCGTACGCCCTCTACTTCGTCTGTGGTATTCATCGTTGAAATTCGGCTTTTTAGATGTTTGGTCACTAGGCGTAATTTTGTACATGCTAGTATGCGGCCAAGCGCCTTTCCAAGAGGCAAACGACAGCGAAACCTTGACGATGATCATGGATTGCAAGTACTCGATACCGCCGCACGTATCCGAGGGCTGCAAGCGTCTGATCGCGAGGATGCTCGTCAGGGAGCCAGAGGGCAGAGCGACGCTCGAGGAGATAGCGGCTGATCCGTGGTTGGCCATTGGGCCAGATTCGGATTCGATGGAAGCGTTGCCCCTGGTCTCCAGGCAACAGGTGTCCGACGATCATCACAATCACATCATCACCAAGATGGTCAACGGGAATATCGCCACCAAAGAAGAAATATTGGAGTAAGAATGCTTGTCAAACGTGTACATCAAATCGTCTGTGTAATTTTCAATAAACTCATTCGGTGACACTCGATACGAAATTGTTCTTTATTAATTTAATGGCAGAGCCCTCGACAAGAACGAGTACAATCACATAACGGCGACGTACTTCCTGC
Organism: Frieseomelitta varia; assembly: GCF_011392965.1. Taxonomy (NCBI): domain Eukaryota; kingdom Metazoa; phylum Arthropoda; class Insecta; order Hymenoptera; family Apidae; genus Frieseomelitta; species Frieseomelitta varia. Next base: position 372,686 of record NW_025109505.1, read on the forward strand.
TGGCGGAAAGGAAGTTGCGGGCCCATCGTCAGGAGCTAATGCAAAATACTCGTCCGGAAATCCTCGAAGTCTCAGTCAGGTATACAAAATTCGTTCATAGAGAGACAGCTAAGTATAAAAGACGTTAAGTATATATCAATTGTCTACACATATAAGCGTCGATTATTTTCAGCCGGCAAGATGACGCGGCCGCTAACATACGTGCCGACCAAAATTCATTGAGCACGATCAACCAATCGTTGTTGAGCGTGCCACGAACGCCAGGTGACGTGTCTCAAGTACGTATTCAGTGATTCCTTTTCCAACAAACTTGTACTTCGTATAAATACAAGTCGTATTTAATGAATTGATCCAACGACTAGATCGCACTTATGTAAAATGCATTTATATAAAATTTAAAAATGCACAACGTAACAGTGGAATTTCTAGGGGGGAAAAAAGACTTTATTCTTCATTTCAGAACGTTCGAACGCGAAAGTGCAGCATCGTCCAAGAGGAGGAGGACGAGGACGACGTGTCCTCGTGTTCAGGACGCGACGAGCGCGGCAGCAATTCCACGTTGAACTCGTTCAATCGTCGAGGCTCTCGATCAGAGGGTAAACTGTCGCACATCCTGCAGGAGAGGCTGTCCCAGCTTCCAGAGAAAACGAGCCACAAGCCCATGTCGTCGCAGCGAAATTCGCAGAAGGACATCAACGTGGTTTCTGCGGTCGCAGAGGGAGAGGAGCGACTGAAGTCTTCTAGTCCAAAGAGTGGGAACAGCGATTCCTCCTTGCCTGTCCAGACAGCGGTCAGGCCTCAAGTAGGGAATCAGCAAGTACCTGCAGCAACGATGCTCGATCCCACCAGCCAGGAGAACCTGAAGAACCGTTTCGACGACGGATCGTCGCCTGTCTGGTCGAGGAGAGGGTCCTCGGAGAACAGGCCGAAATCGGTGTCCGACTGCTTAAAATCGATGGGGCCTGTTCCGACGAACAAATGGAGGATGGGATCGCAACATCGATCCTCCGCCTCGTCGTTGGACTCCTCATCGGCGATAGGCCCGTCGAAACTGTCCGAGACCAGCGCGACCACCACCATTCTCACGGAATCGTCCACAGTGTCCATTCCTTTGCGACCTTTGAGCGGACTAAGCGACAGTCTATCGTTGACGCCAAAATACAAGACCATGCCCTCGCCAGGAAGCACTGGCTCCACGTCCACGCCTCTGAACGAAATCTTGGAAGACGGAGATGCGTTGCCAGTGTCTGGTAGCGAGAGCAGCGGCTCCAAGTGCCGAGTGGTTAGGAGAACGGGGTACGAACAGAGGAAGAGCAAGTTCCACAAGACGCGCACAACTTCTTGCTCGAGTTCAGACGCTAGTGACGATGACAGCGAGAGCAGGAAGAAAAGGGCGCATAAGTTGAGCACCTCCGCGAGCAAGTCGATGTCTTCTAGACGCGATAGTCACGATGATTCCAGTGACTCGCAGGATCCTGGCGGCAGCGGCGGAGGTGGTGAAGGAGGAGGAGGCGGAGGAGGCGTGGGTAACGGAGAACACACAACAGAGACACCGTCGAGCGAAACTAGCCGAAAAGATCACGGAAGCAACACGAGCACAACGACGACGACGACTACGACAACGGGGGGAAGGCATAGGTGCTCGGAAAGTCAGGTGATATTCGGCAGGAGGCATCGTGCCGGCAGGAGAAGAACCGGAGAAACTCGACTGCGCGAGAGTCAATCGTTGAATCGCATTACGGAAGTTCAGGAAGCAGAAGGTCCTTCGTCCTGTCACAATTATTGCCACGCGTCTCGCAACTCGGCCGTTCTAGGCGTTCAAAGTATGTCCTCGTCTTCGTCGTCGGTGTCTCAGAGCAGTACAGGTTCGCACGGACTTCCGCAAACGTTGTCCCAAGCAGCGGCGACTGTTCAGAAAGCCAAAGGTTTTGGCGCGAGGCTTCTGCAAAGTTGGTCCCTCAGCACTGGCAAGTCCTCGCTGTCCCAGCCGTCGAACAAACAAACCAACTGCAACCCGAACGGCGGCAGATGTACCAGACAGGAGACGCAACGAAACACGTGTCAGAGGATCGAGATGTGCGACGAGAGGGAATTGAACGGTGGCTCGGTCAATCAAATGCCGTCCAACGACAAGGAGAACAGGAACGGGTCGATGAATAGAAACGACTGCAAGAACAGGAAGATCCGGTTGCTCAGTCGGTACTTCGCCGTGCATAAAAAACTGTGCGTACCTTTGCCGGGATTGTTTGGCAAGGGGCGTCTGTACAAGGCTCGGTCTTGCGGCAGCATCGCCCGGGATCGTGTGAGTCCGCCGTCACCGAAATCCATGTTGTTCTGCGCGACAGCGGACGATAAGTGGCGAGATCGTCGACAGTGGTGCGACGCGAAGCACCAGCATCGTGGCAGCGACGGGGATATTAACCAGAATTTGGGCCTGTCGCATTTGGTACAGGAAAGCGTTGTGGGAAAAGGGTGTGGCGCGTTGCCTACCGTTTGTCACATTCACTTGGGCGACGCGTCCAAGTGTTGCAGCCTCTGTTGATGAATCCGCACGGTGAATAAATCGATACACAAACGACGATGGACATCGACGAAGACACCGGTGAGTCGCGCGTAACTTTAATCCGGAGTCGTCGAAACGATGGTCCGTGCGACCGTGAAGAACGAGTCGTCGCTGTTTCGTCGACGAGTAATGATCACTGGCGACCCAGGAAGCGAAGAGACGCGATTATCACGAAGTGCAATCAATTTCGTGACGGTCGTTTCGCGTGCACGGAGGAGGAAAATTAAGAGGAGGAGAGAAAGAAAAAGATGGCGAAAGGAAAGGCACGCAAGACGGCGCGGTACGACGCGTTTGAACAGAAGACAAGGAGGATTTTCTGTACGCGACGCGTTGTGGTGATCGTTAACAACCACGACCTCTCAGCCGATTACGCAGCTCGCGTTTATAATGGTCAATGTATTCGATCGATCACGTCATTGTCCCCTCCACCAGGCCGATGCTACACCGGCAGAAAACCCGATCCTGTAACCTTTTGAACGTGACGCGTAGCCGGGAGAAAGACCAGAATAATGTTAAGGGTCGTGTCGAGAGGGAGAGCGCGTTATCGATCATTCGCTCTGCGGGAAGTGTATCTAGTCCGTGTGAACAAATCTATATTAAATATTGCAGAGTTTATTATTATTATTGATATTTTATTATTATTATTATTATTATTATTATTATTATTATTATTATTACTATGATTATTAATATTATCGTCATTTTCTTAATTATTATAACGCGCAGACATCGATCGAATCGCAAAAAAGGAAACTTATCCAAACTTGCAGAATATTGAAATTTCTCGCTACCACGGATTATCTTCCTCTATGTTTCCCCTTTATTTATCTGCCTAACCCACCCTTCTCCCCTTCTCATACTCTTTAAACACTGTTCCTCGCGAGAATCGCGGTTACCGTACCATATTTTCGTATGTGTGACAAAGTAGCATGCGTTCGTGTAGCTCGCTGCGAAAGACGAGTGGATTTTGCGTTTCCTTCCTCCTCTCCAAAGGAGAAGACAAACCAGCGAGACCACGTTTATACATAACACGCTAATCGATTAGACTTACGTATCGTCTCGATCAAAGAACGTACTGTGCGGTGCTACGTGCGAACATCTCACTCGACGAGGAAGAAACATCAAGACCGCTGCTGTTCCGCGACTGGTTCTAGGGGATGAATACTGCTATTGCTCGGAACATTAAAAATGAAACAATGGGAATTCTCAAAGGTAGAGGTATCGACTTTTTCAGGAGAGAAGTTCAGAAGAAAGTTCAGATACGAAATGTTCGTGATCTACAGTTTATCATACAGTTTATTTATAGAATCAACGAGCGTGAAAAGCGAAACAAGTTCGATAAAAGAAAAGTTGCTTCAACTATGCAACTAATTCACAAAGGCACAAGAGTAGTAGACGCCTGTCAAGCCAAGGAAAGAAAAAAAGAGGACGAAGCTTCGAGAAATCCAATATCTTTGTTCCTACTTGAAGTTAAGGAAGAGCTGCTCTTCAAAAAGACTCATCGTTCAGATATACTCAAGCGACAATATAATAACGCTTTGAAAAACCCTACGAACCACGGACCATCGATATAAATCCCCTAGGACAGAACTCTGTAACGGAACGATTGGCGCGATGTTTCGTTTCTGTCGTCTAGTTACGAGAGACGATCTTCTTCGCCATTCGAAGCAATTGGCAGCGAGTATCAGCGCGCGCCTCACACTTCACCGTCTTCATCTTCAACGTCATCGTCATCGTCGTAGTCGTCGTCGTTGCCGAATGCGCGCGTTCTTTTCGTTGGAGAACGCAGTATAATCGATATCACGCTGCTCTGTGAAACGGGACAACCTGAGACAAAACAGGAATTACCGAGTGCTAATCTAGAAACTACTGTTTGTCCATGACAAAGCACGCTCCTTTCCCGCGTCGATCGATAACGTTGAAAACTAGGTCGGAAGGAACTCGGTGAACTCTTGTGGAATTCGACGGATCGTAATTGCCTTCAAGATCGAACGCGAGTCATTCGGCAGAACTCTCGCTGAATCCGAGCGATTCTACGTGCACACGCTTTTCATCCTCTTTTTTATATATATATATGTGTGTGTGTCGCTACGATCGAGGGTATGCCACATTAGACATTTGAAGATCGAATTTTAAATTTATTTTCTGAACAGTTCAGTTTGATGATTTCGTGAACTTTTCATTGCGAAAAATAATACGTAATGTTTCTAAAATATTTGACGTCTTGGGGATTCATTGATACTGCTCGCGTATCAGTTCCACTTCACATTCTCAAGAAAAGAGTTTGTAGTTACGTAGCAACTGTTGAATAGCTGTTTGTCCTAGGTATAGTTGTGAATCACTGTTTGCATTCTCACTGTACTATTACGTATTATGTCATTGGTGATACTCCGAACACATATCTATGACGTGACGTCAATAGTGTTTTTTTTTTTTTCAAATAGAGAATCGGTCGAATCATTCGATTCTATTTTAGCGTGTTCGAGGAACCAGCTTTTTGTTAAAAAATATGCTGTATGCGTATGACATTGTGTAACAATTGTCCGTTGACACGACACAATGCTATTTCTCCTGTATATTCGTAAATTTAGAGTCGAAATCGAGTATCACAACTGGGACCACGTCGCCGCAGTCCAGAATTCGTCTCATTGCTTTCGTAGATTAAAACGTAGAATGATTAGAGTAGAGACAATAGAGACACGCAATTGCATGTAACGTTCCTTGAATGTACTATACTTACATTTTTACAATCTTCAAAATTACAATCCTGAGAATTAATGACGCGAGAGTATCGACATTTACTAGTATCAATGAATTTATTTTTTTTTTCTTACCTGTACTTTACGTATATGTTATTAAGATCTCGTTAAGGCAAGCAATTGGTTGTTAAATTTTATAACGATACGTGTTAAATTCGACTCTTCAGATCCTGACAGTGGCGGCCTCGTCAATAGCGTGAAGTTCCATGTTTCCTGAGTAGGCCAAGAGCGTTCGTATGTACCTAAACCGTGCATCAGGTGTATGAAATTCACGCATAAACTGTATGTACCGAGCCAGATGTTTTTTAGTGTAATAGAATTTATTTATTATATATCCTGTAAAAAAAGAGAGAGAGAACGCAAGAGAGAAAGAGAGAGAGAGCGAGAGACGATCCTTTCCAATCGTCACTGCCGACGATCGTCGAGACCCCCCTTTTTCGCTTTATTCCTCATTGTAACACTTCTCTCATCCTCGTGTCGTCGCCTCGGGAACGAGATCGTTTGCTTCCTCCATAAAGACTGAGCAAATTGTACAATAAATTTCCATAATTGCTTGGATTGCCCTGTGTGTCGTACGATGACGATGACTCGACGAGACCAAAAAAGAAAAAAATGTAGAAAAGAAAACGAATTCTACTCGAATTAATGCCTCGAGTAATCTCACTGTTCTTCGGTGCACCTTGTCACGGGTGAGCTGTTGGTTGAAAAAAAAAAAAAAGAAAAAAAAAAGATGAATAGTACTAACAATAATAATAATAATAATTTACACTCAACGAATTTGTTCATCGTTCGTTTCGAGTCCCAACGAATCGCGACCAAGGTGTAAACGGGCATTAAGATTATTTCCGTTCAATGGAAATTTAAAAAAATGGAAGAAAAAGAGAAGAGAGTGTGCGTGTGCGTGCGTGTGAGTGTGAGTGAATGAGTGAGTGAGAGGAAGAAGAAGAGAGAGAGCAGAAAAACCATGACGCGCGAATTTTGCTATTTAGCTGTAGAGCTACGCGGAATCAGAGTGACGTGCTTCGTTGCCGGGCATTATGGAGTCACGGTGGTGAATTCAAGCTTGACCAATTACACATGTATTACACTCACACACGTATACACTCTTTCCCTTTGGAACTACAATCGTAGAATTGTACGCCGTGTGTCCGTTCGGTTCGATCACTTTCTAACGCGTTATTAGAGGTACCTTTGCAAACACGTGAAAAAAAAAATTTGAAAAAGGGAGAGGAAAAAAAAACGAAAAAAAAAAGTATTAAAATAAAAATCGTTGAATATATGCCTGCAGCTGCAAGTAACTTAGCGAAGCGTTGCAATTCTTGCAAATTGACGAAACTTCCTGCGCGACGCTGGATGTTGTCCTAAACGGATGCTCTATCTATGATAAATAAGAGATATTTTTTGTGTTGTAAATGAATCCATTTAGCGGCGCGTTGTAAGAAAAGAAAAGAGAAAGGGAGAGAGAGAGAGAGAGAGAGAAAGAGAGGAAAAGAAAGAATAAAATTGACCAAAAGAGAAATGAGATAACGAGGATTCGGTTGAAAGTGGTGTTGCCATCGAGGAAATATCGCTTCGTGCAAAGTTTAACGAAGTTATTTCCGCGTTAATTCTCGTTCGCTAGTCCCGTCGAAGTTGTCCCTGCGGACAACGGTTACGCATAGAGTACAATTGTCCCTGTGGTGATTTTTGTATAAGTGAAGAAAAATATCCCC